>NW_015537936.1:726813-729304 GCF_001515605.1 Sinocyclocheilus anshuiensis | reverse complement strand
ACACTATCCTCAGAAGGCACGTGTGCACCATAATTAGAGCTGGTGATGTCAGCCAAATTCCAATCCACGCCTTCTCCATCCTACACGTTCACGCTCCGAGATTCGTTTCATCCTGCTTAATTGCACGGAGGGAATTATGGCAATTTCACAGATTAGCGGCGGCTGCAGAAGGTGCAGCGTGTTAAAATGAGTGAGGCGGGTGGGGGGGGGATTACGATCGTATGCAGTATTTCTTAATTCCGGGGAATATTGGGCCGCGGGGTTTGTGACATTGAGCTGTGTATCATCCAGTGAAGGGGAATGATGGTGACTCAGCACATCACAGAAGGGAAGCCTGAATTACCGCTCCCGCGGGGGGGTTGCTTTTAATTAAGTCTGCGCCATCTCATTATGTCAATCATTTGTGGTGTTGGGATACACGATTATGCAAGAACGATTAAAATTTACTTGTTTTCCACATCCAAAACTCGTGTGAAATCAAAATATGAGTTTTGTGGCTTTTATTTGTATGCTGTATGAAGTTCTGTTCTTGCTCAGTATTTTTGTCATGTTTTCCAGTGCAAATGTCTAAACATTCTCAAATCAAGATACATTTATCTGAGATGTAAAATTACATGAGAAGTCATTTTCTGAGAAATCAAGAAAACAGAAGAACGGCTTAAAACAAGAAGAAAAAAATTATAAATCAGCCAGTGGGGTCAGAAAATAAACTTGTTTTCCCTTTTAAGTAAATTTTTTCTGACCCCATATTTCATCTCACTTCAGTTTAATAGTTTAAGAAAAGAAGACTTCTATTTTTATGCTATTTTGCATTTTCAGTTATTTTGGTCATGTTTTCCAGTACAGATATCTAAACATTCTAAAATTGATAAACATTTCCTTGAAATGCAAAATGACTTAAAATATTAATCTTGTTTTCTGTATGTATTAATGTATTAAGAGTTTTCCAGAAAAAGACCAAAAATACTGATGACTTATCTTGCTCTCAAGTGTATGCAAATTTTTGTCCAATCAAATGCTGTCTTGAATGTGAATGTCCCGCCCCTTGACCCTGACATGAGTTGACTAGTGTTATGATATTAATTTGCTATTTAAACAACCCTTTGATTTGTCATGTCCCAACTTCCTGTTTCAAAAGGAGATATTATATAGGAAGTATTATTAAAGGTAGTCAGTTTTGATGTCACTGCCTTTATGTCTCAATGCTGGTACAATTATGAACTGTTGCTGGTTCAGTCAGCATAAGGAGAGATTCAACAGCATCGTGTCCTTAAGCAAGACTCTGAACCATACAAATTGCTCTGATAATATGTTCATGGCAGCGTTTTTAATGATTAACTTGTATGAAAGACACGGAAAAGTGATGAGTGATGTAAAAGCATCATTACAGGTAAACTCTTCTGTCTCTGCCCAGCTGCTCCTGAAATCTTCGGCCACAAACGAAGCGAGAACAAAAAAGAAGGTGAAAATGCGACGCTGTACTGCAAATCAGTGGGATACCCGCATCCTATGTGGTTGTGGCGCAAGAAAGTTGGTCGGGGATCTTACATTGTACGTAAGCAAGTCATATATAATATACAGTATATCCATATTTAAAATAAGTGTTTTCTTTCTGAATATATTGTAAATGTCATTTGTTGCTGGGATCTTGTAAGACTTCAGTGTCACATGATCCTTCAGAAATCATTCCAATATCCCGATTTGCTGCCCAAGAAACATTTCTGATTATTATCAAAGTTGAAAACAGTTGTGCTGCTGAATATTTTTGTGTGAACTACGATACATTTTATTGTTCAGGATTCTTTGATGAATAGAAAGTTCAAAAGAACAGCATTTATTTAAAATGAAAATCTTTTGTAACATCATAAATGTCTTTACTGACACTTTTGATCAATTTAATGCATCCTTGTTGAATAAAAATATTAACCTTAAACGTTATTTATAGGAATAGTTCACCCAAAAATACAAATTGTGCCATCATTTACTCTCCCTCATGATATGACTTGGAATCGCATTGAAATTTATTTCATAGACAGAAGATGAGATGATGTCATGGATTAGATGAATTTTCTCTTCATTTTCTCGTAACAGGACATTGACAACAGCACCGGCCGCTTCTTCATCATCAACAAAGGCAACTTCACAGAACTGAGTATCATCAGTCTGGACATCAGCACAGACCCGGGCGAGTACGTCTGCAATGCCTCCAACATCATCGGCTCCAAAGAGTCCATGACTATCCTGCGGGTGCGGAGTCACCTCGCCCCGCTGTGGCCTTTCCTGGGCGTCCTGGCCGAGATCATCATCCTCGTGGTCATCATTGTGGTTTACGAGAAGCGCAAGAGGCCGGACGAGGTTCCAGATGGTAAGTAGCACTCTGCTTTTAAAGGGGTCATATGATGCGATTTCAATTTTTCCTTTCTCTTTGGAGTGTTACAAGCTCTTGGTGCATAAAGAAGATCTGTAAAGTTGCAAAGACTAAAGTCTCAAA
>NW_015537936.1:716778-726769 GCF_001515605.1 Sinocyclocheilus anshuiensis | reverse complement strand
ACACACACACACACACATACGGTTGGTATAGGAAAGGGTTAAAGCTTAACTCAGTAAAGAGGAGAGAAAATAAGAATATGAAGTTATGGAACCATTTGCATATTCAGCAGATCTACAGCCTGAAGGGAACATCAAATTCTTAGTTCAAACACACCTTTGTGAAAAGGCGCAAATGATACCTAATGTATCAATTAATAAGACTAAGTTTGAATACTTGCACGTCTCGTCTGTCTGAAAGAAAGGCTTGATGCAGTCCAACGGTTCAAGTTGATCTTTGCTGAAGTTGGTGATGAAAAAGAACCAGTTTGAGTCAGAGAATCTTGGTGAATGGAAAAGTCAAGGCCGAAGCCTGGCACGTACTTAGGGTGTCCTGGAGCGTTTGCTGAAATGAAATTCTTCATCTTCTCAGAATTCAACCAAACCACCGACTCCGGGGCGGGTCACTGGTGTGAGGCCTTAAAGGCCGAGAAGGATTCACGCCTCTCAAGATGGGCTTGTCCAATGAGAAAGACAGAAATTCCAACTAATATATTGCCTATGTACCAACATATAATATACACTCTCGTTTAGATCATCAGAAGACTAATTCATAGATACTAAACATGGTAGGGTTACATATATGTAGGATGACAGGAATGAGTGTTTCCTTCACAAGCCTGCATAAAACAGTATAAAATCTCAAAGACAACATACACAATGACCTGAAGGATATGTGTGTTCATTCAAAGAAAGGTTTTCCTATGAATTAATTAGTAGAAAAGTCCATTTCTACTGTGCATTGTGTCTCTTCCTATGGAAAAGGTAGTGATTTTCGCTACTCACATTCCTTTGGGGCCATAAAACCAGTGATATCAGCATTAGTTGACATGGGGACCAGGGGGGCCTGGTGTTGTTCGCAGACATCCTGGCGCCCAGTTTATTGGGTGAGGGGTCCTCGCTTTTTCAGACTGATGAGCTTTGTAAAAATCGACGCGTTTCAAAAAGGCGGGGCATAGAGGAGAAACAATAATGTACAGTATGTGGAAAATAATGTTGTTTTTTTTTTACTTTAAACCGCATAAACACATTTCATTACACCAAATACACAAAATAATGTTCTTTTTAGTAGCATCATATGACCCCTTTAAGAATATTTGCAAAAAGTCTTGCGGTATGATTTCCCGGAGGTGTTTGTTGAAATGATGATCTTGATCGGCAATATAATATCATCCTGAAGTGCTGTTGTTTGGGCAGTAGATCAGAAAATGAAGTGAATTATTCTAGAAATGTAGGGCTGCACAATTATGACAGATTATGATTGCTGATTTTACTTGATAATAGTGACATAAAACACTTATTTTGTGTGAGGCAGCTGCATGAAATCTTCCGTATACATGCAGAACAGACTTTAAATGCAGAAGGAATAAAGTGCTGCAGGGACGACTTGTTTTTGGAACAAAAAGCCAATAGGATTTTTACTTTAGCTTTTGTATTATTGCAGAAAATATGCTCTGTGACCAACGGAAGTTTATGATTTTTACATATTTTCTTCATCATGATAATCTTCACAACTTTAAAGAATTTTGAAGCTGAAATAAAAAGTTAAACATAGGCTATAAACTAACTACACCATCAAGTTTACAACAACTCTTTCAATCTATATTTAGAATCTACAAGTGGAAAATTTAGGTTAGAATAATTTGCATGTGTGCTTTTATAAACACAAGGCTGTAAAAGCAACTGAGTTTACCTTTTCAAAGTGATGACTTTTAATGTCCTCTACAACGTCTGTAGTCCCATTTGGAAACTTGTAAGTTGTCTCCTTTTTCAAGACACATAAAATCTTTAAAAAATCATATTACTGATGTATTTTATGTTTGAGAATAAAATGTGAACATATCTTGAGTTTGTGTTAAACACAGACCTTATTTCAAACATTTAATCAAAAACCCAGTGACTTCAGCACAATGCAACCATAAGTGCAAAAATGCAAATCATTTCCAAGTTTTAGGACTTATTTCTGCAGCACTCTATTGCATGTCTGAAATGTCTAAAAATTACTTTCTCAAAAGTACAGAAAGAATCATTAATGGAATTAGAATCAGAACAGTAATTGTTATTGTTTCTAATGATGTTGCCTCAGCATTTATTTTCATGTGACAGTCACAAATGAAAGTAAAACATATTAAAACACCCATTTAAATAAACACTACACAAATAGGCCTGTTGACTCTGATTGGCCATTGCATTCATGTTCTCAACAGAGCAGTCTGTGATTGATTATGGAGTTCAACCGCTGCCAAAAACATGCTGCAAATAGAAAATCTGGATGCATTTGAAGTAGACATAAATACTGACTGCTGTCATCAAAACAATGACTTAATTGCATTAGCAGTAACTGCAGTCTTTTATATTCAGATAATTGTGCAGCCCTATGATGTACCACACAAACAGATGAAACTAGAATAATCCATATAGGCTGTTTTGAACATTGAAGCCGCCATCAATAATATATTCTGAAGCAGGTTGTTAGTGGGTCATTTACGGACGGGGCTCTTAGCGTAGTTGCACGAGTGAATATTCATGAGTGTTGAGTCAGAGGAGAGCCACTGGGAAATACTGACCTCTATGCTTGACCACGTTTTAATCTGAGACCAGATCCTCCACTAGAAAGACAAATCAGAACACTGGAGCGCCTCACATTTGTGCGCTCTTAAAGTTAATGAATAATTGATTCAGTGATCAGCTGCACACAATTCCCTTGTTTTAGTAAGAGAAACAGAAATGGTAATATTGTCCGTTTATTACAAGATTTTTGGAAGCAAGGCTGTTTCTTTTTGTTTTAAATCAATTTGTCTCACTTTGCACTTTTAAAAAATATAGTTTCCAAAAAGGGGTTTTTGTAGCGATGTAATTGAAGAACTATTTTTGGTTCCCCAAAGAACCTTTCAGTGAGTTTTTAAATGAGTAGTTCACCCAAAAATGAAAATTTGTAGAAAATGTCCTTAACCTCAGGTCATCCAAGACGTAGATGAGTTTGTTTCTTCATCAGAACAGATTTGGGGAAATGTAGCATCACATCACTTGCTCACCAATGGATGCTCTGCAGTGAATGGGTGCCGTCAGAATGTCCAAACAGTCCAAACAGCTGATAAAAACATCACAATAATCCACACACCACCCCAGTCCCTCAGTTAACATCTTGTGAAGCCAAAATCTGCGTGTTCATATAAAACAAATCCATCAAGACGTTCAAATCACTGCAAATGGGTGCCGTCAGAATGAGAGTCCAAACAGCTGATAAAAACCTCACAATAATCCACAAGTAATCCACATCAGTCCATCAATTAATGTCTTGTGAGCCAAAAGCTGTGTATTTGTAAGAAACAAATCCATCATTAAGATGTTTTTTTTTTTTTTAAGTTCAAACTGTTGCTTCTGGCTATTATGGTCCATAATCCATAATAACACTTCCTCCAGTAAAAATGTTCATCTCCTGTTGTCTCTCACATCAAAATCCACCCATATATTTGTATAGAGCTGTTTTGGTTTGTAAACGGTGCTTGATCTGTGCAGATTTCTCTTCTGTTTTAGATGAAGCTACTTTGTCAGTCATTATTATGGATTTATTATGGACTCGTATTTTGGCCAGAAGTGATGGTTTAAGTTAAAAACGCTTTCATGATGGATTTGTTTCTTACAAACACACAGATCTTGTCTTCTCAAGATGTTAACTGATGGACTGGAGTGGTGTGGATTACTTGTGGATTATTGTGATGTTTTTATCAGCTGTTTGGACTCTCATTCTGACGGCACCCATTCACTGCAGAGGATCCATTGTTGAGCAAGTGATGCAATGCTACATTTCTCCAAATCTGATGAAGAAACAAACTCATCAAAGCCTAAGGGTGAGCACATTTTCAGCAAATATTTCTTTTTTGGTGAACTATTCCTTTAAAAAAAATTGTAGTGTAAAGAATATCTAAATAATCCTAAGAACAATTTTCTGAACCATTTGTGCAATGAAAGGGTTGCATGAATATTAAAGGTTCTTCAGTGCCAGTAAGGAACTGTTATTTTTAAGAGTGTGGCCGCAGGGGAAGAGCAGGAGAGGACGGGGAATCTTCATAGTAACCGGCGAGTCAGTCGGTCTAAACCAGCTCCGTTCTGAACATGTCGAGGCTGAGAGTGTGACAGTCTCTAAAGGGATGCAGTCAGGCATAGCTCCATGCTAAGTTGACCTTTGCAGAACCACAGAAGGGTATCTCAGAGCCAGGGGTGGTCAGACGCTACCCTTTACAATGTGCTGCGAGATGCACCGCGTTCTAGTGACTGACAACACATGACTTACAATCTCAGTAAAACTGAGCTGCTTTTATTGCACTCAGCTTAACTCCAGCTAGAACTAAACACACGTCTGTTTTATTTAGTCTCACTGCAGTCTTCATCAGATCCAACATCCACCCAGTAAATGTTTGTTTACATGTCTAGCAGTAAATTGCATGGGATGCGCTGGGATTTCCTAGATACAAACTGCAAGAATAGAAAAGAAATATCCTCTTAAAGTCAAGATGACCTGTTTACTTTCTCTATAAACATTCCCGGTTTTATAAGCGATTCATGCGTGCATGTTTTTCCAAAGGAAAAAGTCTGTTGTCTTGATCCTTCATCAAAATAATTACTTGCTTTACAGTTAAATATATAATCAATCATGATTATTTAGCTCAAAAATCACAATTATTGTCATTTTATAGATTTCTTTTTACAATGATCAGAATTATTACACTTTCACAGAAGCACAAATCAAGAAAACATCAACTTGCATGGATTATTTGACCTCATCTAGTTTCCTGATGTATTATAATTATATAAATGAATACACTCCACAAATTTTTACAAATTTCAAAAGCTACACCTGTGAAATTCCTATTAACTGATTTTGTTACATTTTTCTATTAAAGCGACAACAAAAATGAATTTGTATTGTGACACAGAAGTTGCATGCATTTTTTTCAGCAACCACAATTGCAAATATTATAGTCAAGATTCATGTTCAGATTTATTTCAGTTCATCATTGAGGTTTGATTGCAGATCTAGTCGCAGCAAACAAAGCAAACGACGTGTGAAATAAAACAGGCTGGCACTATTACACTTTCATTTGAGCAAAATATCACATATCACTAAACTCCAACTTGCATGTTTGCTGGTATATTAAGATCATCAGCATTTAGTTTTTCTTTTTCTCAGCGCAGAGAGAGCATGTGTGGGCATGGTTGCCAGGTTGGGAAGATCAAGTAAAACATTGGGCAGGAAAGCTTTGATTGGGGGATTTAAACTCTTGACATCTGGCAACCGCAAACATAAAAGTTGGTGGAGGCTTGTTGCAAGATAAAGCAAAAATGAAATGTCTTCAGGATAAATAACAAGCAGGTAAATGTCGCAGATTGTGCTTAATTAATAAACAAGCAAAAATCGTGAATGCAAATAAAATACAATTTATCATGCAGCCCTTATTGTTTAGGCTGGTTTTGCTGGTAATGTTGCAGTCAGTGTTTAAGTATGAAAGGTTATGGTGATAACAGCAAATAATGATAGATTTGAAAGTCTGTTCTTTTGGGATACTGGCGAGGAACTTGTTGATCGGGGCTGTGAATATTGTTTTATGTTGACGTGTAGTTCGTGTGCTGAAGAACACAGGATCTGTCAGGTGAGCTGTGAGTGCTAAACCAGCGCTGCTACTGCCAACAAACAGGACGGTTTCAGCTGGAAACAAAGGGGTTTTGTGTGTTCGTGTGAACTATACACTCAGGGCAGTAAGTGAATAACCCAGGTGTTCAATCAAACTGAATGAAAGTGTTTAACGATTGTGAGTCCCTGCCTGAAAGTCACAACAGTCTATTTTTTTCTTCTTAATATAATGGCTTCAAGTAAAGTAACAGGTGAAAATTTGATTTTTCCTTTTCCGTGTGGCTCCGTATTCTTTGTTGTTGGTAAGTTTGAGAACGTGCATGTCTTGAGAAATTTCTGCTTCTCTTTGTCTCCTCATTCAGGCTGTGATGTCAACGCGTGCTTATCTAATTATTAAAAGATATTAAAAAGCTGTTGTGATGAGATGTGTCATGATGTGTCATCAGCAGTATTCATTGTGACCGGATTCTCTACTGTTAATTGTATGGTTTGTAATGGGCTTATTTACAACATTTAAAATATGTATTTTTAGTATTTCATTCTTCAAGGTATAGGAAATTATGGAAAAAAAAAGCTTCTAAAATATCTTTAATCTCATCAAAACATGTTTATTTTGACATATTTCACCTTCATATTAGAGGAATTTCATATGTTTTGATATTTTCATCTCCTTTGCTGTATTACAATAAAAAGTTAATGTAACTGTGTTTTTTAATCATGAAAAAGTAGTACAACATATACCACAGTGACCTTTGGATAATTAACCATTTTAATAATATTTACAATCTATAAATATTTCATTTTTTATATTACAGTAATCAGAATTTGTTTTTATTTGTAGTTATTTTATTTATATTTGCATTGCATTGCAGTAATGGGAATTGGAGAATAAGTGTAGTTAACTGTAAAAAAAAAAATAAATGTATATTTAAATATTATTTAATATTTAATACAGTTCTAATTATACATAATAAAAGTACAATTAAGATTTTTACATAATATTTATTTATATATACTTTTATTTTATAAAATATTATATATATTTATAATAAATATATGTAATTGCATATACATAATTATATTTTCATTATATATATTTATATATTAAATTATATTTATGCAATATATATATATAGAGAGAGAGAGATTATTTTGCAGTGAAATATGGCTTGTATATGCTCATGAGATTCACTCTTACATCTTTATAGTAAGTCATCACATGACCTGGTTACTTCTGTTCATTTAATCAAAGCTGTCACTTGAGACACACCTTCCTAATGAATAAAATGAGAATCAGAGTAACGTGGATAGAAAAACAGATCATTGCTTCATTTTTAAGCATCAATTACAGCGCGTGTCTGGCTGTTTGTTTTGCTCTGGATGATGAACGACCTCTACAGACACTATCTCACAGCAAGACCACATGCAAAACATGCAGTAAGGAGAGAAAGTTGGCGTGCATGAACGGCGTGTTCTGTTTTGTGGTTTGGGGAGGATTTGTCCCCAGGAGAGGGAGTGATGGGAGGCTGTGCTAGATTAAGGTAGATTATATCTGTCCACAGTTTTATCATCAGAATCAGAGATGAGGACGTAATGCGATGACGCACATTACAGCTGAAATCCTCGTGCCAGGTCCTCTACACCGCTGTGTGCAGATATACTGACACGAGTGAAAGTGAATTACTGCATGAACGTTTGTTCACACTGACGGTGATTTTATGCAACTGGAGGTCGAATAATCAACGTTAATAGCAGGCTGCACAACAAAGGCCATAGTTTTTGAAAATCTGAACCACAAATTAGATGTATTATTAGTAAATATAATATAATATTAATAATAATAATATAATATAATGGAAAGCAGCTGTATATAATGCATTATATCATGAACAAGATGAATGTTTATCAGTGATTGGAATTACCTGAAATTGCAATGGAAATTTCAATGTTTTGCAATCCTTGTAATTTTTTTTTCTTTTAATTTAAATGTGAAATAAGGCCTTGCAAATCACAGTAGCATATATATAATATAATATAATAATGGAAAGCAGCTGTATATTATGCAGTAAATCACGAACAAAAATTAAAATTGCGATGTAAAATTAAATATGCTGTAAGCAGTTTTAGCTGTTTTGCAAATCTTGTATTTTTTTTTTTTTTTTTCAATGTGGAAAAATGAGCTTGCAAACCACAGTAGTATTTCTATGACTTTCCAAAAGAGGAAATAAAATATGGAGAGATTGACTACATTGATCAGAAGAGAGAAAGATGTCAAATTTGCTGTTGTATTAGAAACTGCAATTTAATAGTAAGGTAATATTACACAAAGTATAGTGTTATAAATGTACATTACATTTAAAAAAATGAAATTATAAAAACTTTTGATTTATGATGTTAATAACGGTGGAAACGTGTCTGAAAAGAATCCACTGTGTCGCTCAACATTTGCGTAAAGTTAAACTCTGCTCAACATTATGTGTTACTAGAAATGGCCACATTACATCCACAGGAACATTAGTTTGGTATGTTATATGTAAATAGTGAGGGGAAAAAACTTGATCTGAATGTTTAGTCTGATGGTTGTGAATTCAGATGGATGAGGTTGTGATCTCAGATGTGTGTCACAGAGTCATATTGTGCCATCATAACCTGCTTGGTGTCCAGCACTGTGAATGCTGCTGCCTGTGGACGCATGTGCTGTCCCGACACGCATACACTAACCAGAACTACCCATCTGTCTGTGGAGAGACGCAGTGACCTCTAACTCAAATGACCTTCCTGCATCAGCAATAACCTGCTCGAGTTCTACTGCTGTTTTATTCATCTGCAGAGCAGATTTATGCAGTGTCAACACACCAGTTGATTTACATGTCTTTTCCAGTTGTTCATAATAGCTGGATAAGTATTATTATATGTTTTATTTTAAATATGTTTCTATTTTCAACATTTCAATTTTTTTAACATTAAGTTCTTAATCTAATATCTAAGTAGTAATATATTTATTAATTTAATCATCTAATATTGTAATAATATTTTAGCTTTTTTTAATAAACAAAATTTTCTACTGCTACTTAAATGTATTTTATTTCTTTGAGTTACGAAGGCAACATTTCCATTTACATTTTTTTTTTACGTTTTTCAAGTAATGTTTACATTTAATTTCAGATTTATTTCAATTAACAAAAGTATTATTTAGTAATTTTATTAAACAAAAACTTATTAATTTATTCAGTTAGTTGCTGATTTATTCAGTAATGGAAAGACATTTTCATTTTTAAATATTTTTTAAGTTATTAATCTAATATTTATATTTTATTTCAGCTTTATTTCAATTAACAATGATTTTTTTAGTAATTTAAGTACTTGAACTTTATTTATGTTAGTTGCCAAGGCAACATTCCCGATTTAAAAAAAAATATTATTTAAATTTTTTCATCTAATATTTATATTTTATTTCAGCTTTATTCAATAAATTATTTTAATAGTTTTAGTCTATTTAGTCTATTTTAGTTAGTTGCCAAGGCAAAAATATATTTTTTTACTTTTAATATTATTATTTTTTTAATTTTAACTGAGCATAACAGTCTCCATGACTGTTATGAAAAATTCCATGACTTACCAAGAAATTTACATTTTAAAATTCACAGACATTTGTGATGATCTTAAGAACCCATATAATGTCTTCAGTGGAGATCATGTTTTTTTTTTTATTAATATTAGTGGATAATCTAAACATTTAAAAAACAATTATGTGTTTGCACTTCAATTGTGACATCATAAGCCCAGAGAGAACAAAATAAAACATCAAATTATTTCAGAATGTTGGTCTCAATAACATAATATAATATAATATAATATAATATAATGCAACTTCAGTAATTACAAAATGTCATTTGGCTGCTGTTGCATTTTAAGCTGACCATTTAAAGTGAAATAACTCAATAACAATCATGTTTAAATCGGGGTATCGTCTGATCATTCATTTTTTAATTTAATATTGAAATCTGAAAAATGAAAAAACGGCACATTTTTTGTTTTTCATTTGCTCAAACAAAACGAAAAATCAAGAATTTGGCTTCATTTTTCGTTTTTACGTTCAGGCATAGAAAACGAATAAGCAACTTGAATATTCGATCTCTACATGTGGGCGGGAATGAAACGCCCCTCTCCGCTGATTGGTCAACCAAACGTTTAATAGTCCTAAAAAAAACATAATAAGAGTCCTCCGCCTCTATGGATTCTTAACGTGTTTATTTCTACTACATTTGATCTCTTTCTCTTCATCAAACAGCCAGATTAACGAATGGCTTGACACAAACCGTA
>NW_015537936.1:715567-716585 GCF_001515605.1 Sinocyclocheilus anshuiensis | reverse complement strand
TATAGCTAACTAACAAAACCTGTGTGGCAAATCTGCGCAACACACTGCAGCGCGGCGGAATGTATTGTAGTGAAGCACAGACCACTATCAATTTATGTGAACATACAGTCATAACTTTTGTTTTAGACAATACACTGCGTTTTAGACAAAGGAGGAACTTAAATAATATGACATATATGAAAAGAAATGACTGTGTAATTTACCTTCACAGCACTTCTATTTTTTTTTTCTTTTTTGAGTTTTATTCATAGAGCACTTTCCGATTTTCAGTTTTTTATTTATTTATTATTATTATTTTTTTTTTTTTACCTTTTACCTTTTGTATGTCATCTTTAATGCTAAATTCTTACATCAAATAAATTGGAATAATATGACTTATACAACATTTTTAATACAGAAATATGAATAAAATGAAATGATACTTGAATTATGAAAGTAATATCACCACTAGGTGGCGGTAAGTCACTGTGTTAATTAAGGAGCCTTTTATTCAGTCAATTCGTTCAAAATGCTTCATTTCAGTTTATTGTCTAAAACTACCTATGTTCACATAAATTAATAGTGGTCTGTGCTTGTCTACAATACATTCTTCCCCTGTGCATCGCGCAGCTTTGCCACACAGATTTTAAGGTGGTTAGCTATAATAATTCAGGCGGTGTGCCAAAGATGTAGGCTAGTAGGTAGTTGTGAGTGCAGGTGCGAAGTAAATAAATATTTATGAGATAAACTAATATTTCACGGATAGGTTGCAGAATTTATGCCTACACAAAAGAAAGCTCTGTCTCAATACGGTTTGTGTCAAACCATTCATTAATCTGGCTGTTTGATGAAGGGAAAGAGTTTAAATGTAGTAGAAATAAACGCGTTAACAATCCATAGAGGCGGAGGACTCTTATTATGGTTTTTTTTAGGACTATTAAATGTTTGGTTGACCAATCAGCGGAGAGGGGCGTTTCATTCCCGCCCACATGTAGAGATCGAATATTCAAGTTGCTTATTCGTTTTCTATCCCTGAACG
>NW_015537936.1:665506-715521 GCF_001515605.1 Sinocyclocheilus anshuiensis | reverse complement strand
TATTCAGTTTCTATCCCTGAACGTAAAAACGAAAAATGAAGCCGGTTTCTTGATCTTTCATTTTGTTTGAGCAATTGAAAAACGAAATATGTGCCTTTTTTTCATTTTTTTTCAGATTTCAATATTAAATTAAAAAACGAATGATCGGAAGATACCCTGATTATGTTTATCATCTCATTTTGTGAAACTTCCACTTCAGAAAAAAGTATAGTGTAGGGCTGCACGATAAATCGCATGCGATATTTAATGCGCACCAATGTAAGAACACAATTTATGAACACCATAAATGAGTTTATTAACACGTGTCGTTACGATGCTGCAAAGTGTTTAACCGTACACATATGTCACGCAGAAAAACTAACTCCACGAACAACCACAAAGACAAAAACGTGCGACAGCGGAACGCCAACTGAGCCCACAGACCAACATAGAAGAAAGCTGAAGGTTTACGCTTTATGATTGAGTCTGGAGTTACAAAGCAGCATGCGAACGTTCCCTTTAGTCGACTAAATGCTTCCCCTTCCCCTGTTTCCAGATGACCAACTGCATATCCTGACCATACATATCCGAGGAGAGGAGACGGTCCTGGCGATTTTCAGCGACGCATATCCTGCCTCACGTGGAGAAGAAAACAACAATAATGACAGCATTACACTGGCAGAAACGAACAATAAAGACTGTCTTAAGTTTGCCTTATTCAGGCTCATGATCTGTGTGAATGTGGATGCTGACTGAACCCATTCTGAAGGTGATGATGAAGATGATTTTACTACATGTGCTGTTAACGTTGCATTTGGTTCGTTTATCATGCCCTCCTGCTGCACTAATTCTTTTTCATATCTACATGTTGTCTCGAATGCATGCAATAACATAATCGAATAAGATTCAGATATAGTTTTTCTATTGTTACTTTAAGTGGCGTTGCATCCAAATGAATAGCCAGTGTGTGTGAGAGTGTGTGTGTGTGTGTTTTTAAAGAAATTTAAATGGATAAAAAAGTAAGGAATCATTGAGATCTTTGTACAGTTTATCATCTAATAAAACAATACTAAAAGGAGGTGTTTTGTCTTAAACTAGAATGCAAGAACCTTTGTGAGTGACAGAACAGTATTTAATCTTAAAGCTGATATTGTATTAAATGAAATGGATACATGTAACATTTATTTTCTAGCGTTATTTAGACGTCTCGTACACGTGGTGCTGTAAGTGTTCAAATATTACAATAGCATCTGTAAAAAGGAAAAGAATATATCTTTTTTTGTAAATGTCCTGTTTCTTTTTAGAGAAAAGATGATTCTTGTACAGCATGGCTATAATCCTATGCAATATGTATTCATATAGACCTACTGACAATTGTAAGGTGGGGCGGGTTTGTTTCATTTCAGAGAATAAAAAAGCTTTAACGGGACAGTTCAGAGATAAGGGTGCTTCGCATTTGAAATGCACTGCTGTAGTTGCATGACAACTCCTGATCAATACAGTGTGTGTCATCATGACAACGGACCAACATTAAAGGGAGGAAGTGGGTGGAGCTAAAGCCATTACAAACTATGTGAAACCAATTGTTTCCTTTTTCAGAATAAAGCTTCCAAAATATGTCAGTGTTTCTGTGTGATTCTATAGAAATGTGCTATAAATCACCCGCCTATTAACAAACTTTTGCCTTACTGACTTTATGAGCACATTTGACTAAAAATCATACTTTTAATTGTTTTTATGGGCGTTCTGTAAAGCCTGTCTCACTTCGTAACCAATGGGGGCAGAGCTTAGCAAAGGTGTAACTGGATTTTAGTATTATTTACTGTATATACTATTATAGCATATATTCATAAATTAAATTTTTAGCTTCAGTTTTAGTCATTTTGTTATGCGCTTTTGTCATTTTTATTCGTTTTTTATTTTTATTGAACTTTCATTTTTTATTTTAGTTTAGTCATTTTAGAGTAGCTATTTCAGTTAACTGGCAAGTTTAGGTGTTTCTTCTTATATTTAGATATCATTTCAATTAATGAAATGATTCTTAATAGTTTTAATTGTTATAATTTTAATACTTAAACTGGCTTTATTTCATTTAGTTGCCAAGGCAACATTTCTATTTATTTATTTTTTTTAGAAATTTTTTGTTTTTCATTTAAAATGTATATTTTATTTCTGCTTTATTGCAGTTAATTAAATTATTTATAACAGTTTTAGTTTTAGTAATTTTTATACTTCAGCTTATTTTCAGTTAGTTGCTAAGTAGCATTTCTATTTTTAAGATTTTTATAGGTTTTATTTTTATAATATTTATTTATTATTTCAGTTAAATTTGTAATAGTTTTAGTTCAATTTAAATTTTTCATATAATATTTATATTTTATTTCAGGTTTATTGCAATTAACAACATTTTTATAAAGCTATGACTTATTTAAATTGGTAGCTAAAGCAGCATTTCTACTTTTTTACTTTGTTTTTCATCTAATACCATTTATTTCATCTTCATTTCAGTAACATTTCTAGTAATTTGCACTTCAACTTATTTTATTACAATTAGTTGAAATAATTTTTCCAAGATTTTAGTGATATTTCTATTTTTCAGCTTTCTTGCAATTAACGAAAAGATTTTAGTTTTATTTTAGTTTTAATTGTTTTAGTTTTTGTTAACAACGACAGTGATTTTGAGAGCACACTCTACCTCATTCTTGCATCAGCTCTTTCATCTTCTTCTCGACTTCCTCCACGAAAGCAGGAAAGCCAGAATCGAGCAGGCAGACGCGCAGTAGTGCCTCCAGGTCTCCAGAGGGCAGCGTGCACTGATGATACGCCATCGGCAGGGACAGCTCACGCTCACCCAGGAAGTACTGAAGAGGAAGAGACTATCATGTGCATGAAAAGTCAGTGTGCACTTCACGGATGACATCTCAGTGGTCAAATTAAAATATCACTGACTACAGCATCTAATGCAGTGACTCAACACCAGATCCAGGCTGTCAGATCAATGCAGATCCAGTGGTACCTGAGAAAGGTGTTTGATTGACAGCGGTCCCATGGCAACGGCAGGGGCTGCTTGTGGTGCATCTTCAGGAGCCTGAAGTGGAAACAGAAATAGATCCATTCATTATAGTCTCAGGATTCACACAGAGGGCCTCCGCAGCCGATCAATACCCTCATTACTAATTGAATGTCCTCATCCCTGGCAATCTTTCTCATCCTGCTGCGGGGCATCGCTGTCACTAACTATATTTTACACAGAGACTTTCCTTTGTGCTTTTGTGTTCCCTATATGTAGAGCATCAAGTCTGTGTATTTACATTTCAGATTCACAAATAAGCAGTTCAGCTGAGGGTGGGATTATTTCTCTCCTCACCCATTTATTATCATTATGTGGCAACAGCGCCACCTAGTGACGGAAATCCAAATTAACATTTATTATTAGTTAAATTAACTTCCCTCAAGATTAAATGAAAACTGAAACAAAAATATATATTTTTAATAAATGTTCCTGGTCTTATTATGCAACCTTCATATTTGCATGATAAAATAAAGACAAGAAACAATCTTTCATCAAAATATGATAACGTCTCAAATGATTTCTGCTGACTAACCAAAGGGGAAATAATATTAATGAATAAACCACAAGACAGTTCCATCATAATCCAAATCCTGACCTACATTATTTCCTGATAAATATTTGTTTGTCACATTACATTCTTTAAACATGTTACAAATCATTTCAACTGTTTATAGCTTGTGATGGCTTGTGTATAAATATTATGTGCAGTAAGTCCAGATAGATGATAGATAGACAGACAGACAGACAGACAGATAGATAGATAGATAGATAGACTGAATAACTGATTGATTGGTTGATTAACTTTCATAATTGTTCATCAAAATTGTATAGCTTCTCAAATGATTTCTGCTGACTAACCAAAAGAAACAAATATTAATTAAATCCTGTGCTGCATTGTTTCCTGTTAAATATTCTGATATATGTCACATTACATGCATTAAATGTGGCGCACAAGGCATTTCAACTGTTTATAGCTTGACATACATATTATGTACAGTAAGTCCAGATAGATAGATAGATGAATTTCCATAATCTTGTACCAAAATACAACTTCTCGAATGACGCCTGCTGACTAAACAAGGAAAAAATAATATTAATCAATAAAATCCCAAGCCAGTTGTGCCATGACTAATGATCCAATTAAATTCTACCTTATTTTCTGCTAAATGTTCTGTTTTATATAACATTACATGCATTAAACGTGTCGCACAAGTCATTTGAACTGTTTATAACTTGTTACTATTACGGTTTATAAATATTACGTACAGTTAGTTCAGCTAGGTAGTTGCTGTTTTCTGCCCAAGGATTGTTCCTTTGGTGGTATGTTACCCGGTACTTACCGGGAAGCTCACCAGTATTTACCAGCCTGTTGATGTGACCTGCTAAAAAGCCAAAGGACAAACCCACTGGCACTGTCACTTGCTCTTACCACTGCAACCTGCTCTAGTAGTACCTACTGTACACACCATTATTACCCCATAGTTTCCCTTTATATTAACAAACATCTTTTGAGAAGATGGATGGGTGGATGGAAAATAAGTCTAGTATTTCCAACCTGCTGCTGCTGTGTAGACGGTCCAGGTTCTGCAGGATCAGATGGAGCAGCAGGTGCAGGGGTGGTCAGATGCTCCTGGACAGGAACATAATCCTGCAGCCTCTCCACAGCCTTCCTGCAAACCTCAGCCGCTTCTGCCCGACTACTGCCATCAAACTGCAGTCGGATCAAACGGCTCTCACCCTTACACACACATGCAAAACAAAAACACAGAAGTACCACTGTAATCAGCTGTATTTTCATATCACGTATAAACAAGGTGTTCCTTAAAACTTGCATTAGGAACATAAGACATTCAACACTAATTAAACTCAATTTCAGCTGAAAACAGCATCAATGTAATTGTACAGGTGCAAACACAAAACCACATTTGCAACAATTTATGCATCGCATTTGCACATAAACGATGCTCTGCTGTTTGCAACCAAATAACTTTAACAGGGACTGTTGTTTTCAAGAAATGCATCAGTATTCATGAAGCAGGGAATTATTGTTCAAAAAGACATGTTGGAGAAGAGATAATTAGCTTAATTAACAAGCCACAGATTTTGTCTTTGAGCTGTAAGTTGAAGGTCACTCGGAAGCAGTTATTTTTTTTTTAATTTGCATATTAAAATTGTTTATTGCTTTCAAGGACAAAGAGGCGGAACCATCCTTCAGGACAACATGCACGCATCACATCTTGTTGAGCATATAAACTGCAGATCAAGGTATGGGAACATACTTCATTCATCAAATGCATAAATTTGAAACATCACAGAACTGCTTCTCACCTTCATTGTAATGTTGAACAGCAGACTGTCATATTTGTGCTGGATTTTCAGGAAGCTCTGTGCATTGAGCAGAGAAAAGCCCTCCTACGAAAAAAAACCCCAAGAAAATAAGACCACACATCACCATTATCCAGCAGAGACTCATTTAATAGGATTATATCAGGCTGAAAAACACATCATGTAAGCAGAGCAGCATGAACCTGCCATCAGCAAACCTCCTCCAGTGTTTCTAATGCAGATTCAGAAACACTTAATCCAATCAATCAATATTTTTACCAACTAAATTTTGTGCTGGGGAAAATGTGAATGGTTTTTTGTAAATGAAAAGGTTGCACGGATGTTATGTGTGGTATATAGATATATACCGTAATCAGGTTAGTCAATGCCTCTACATCTATAAAAGCATTTTCTTCATTGAGACATTGAGTACAAGGTATTTTGTGCTATTGCACAAGCATGTCAGAAGGGGGCTCTACTAACAACTTCAATGCATGATTGTCATGTTCACCTCACAGGCAATATGCAACCAGGAACCATATCAACATTCATTCTGGTTCTAATACTGCTACTGTTACTTTTGCTACTACTACTAAAGGTTCTACTCAAGTGGGTATAGTTAACGTTTTACAGCAAGAACAAACGGGGAAACTTTCCCCTCATTTCATGCAAAATCAAAACTAGAATTATTTTCTTGGATTTATCATAAATCACTTAATGATCACTTGATACTTGATGAAGAAAGTGCAGTGACTGAATAAACTACATAATTCTACAGAGTTAAAGTATATACTTTAACCTAAAAACAGATTTTTACTCTCTGCAGAAAAATGCTCAAAGAGGATAAGATTAAAATTAATATCTTTGCTTGTGAAATATCGCATCAGCGTTGCACGGCATTGTTTTTTGCATCTGGTTTGTTGTGCAAGCAAAAAATGATTGGATTGTGTTTAGAACAAAAACACGATCTAAACTTGGAAACTTTGGAAAAGTGACTATTTCAAATGTAGAGCTTTTTTTTTCAGTTTGGAAAATGGAAATGTCTGTAAACATGTTATATATAATAAAACAGGGTTGTTCAGATTATAAACTCATATCCATGACTGGACGCCGGTCCCTGCTCTCAAAATCACCCCATGCTTTGCTCTGGATGGGCACGCTGCCTCATTTGGCTCCGTTGTTCTGCATGAAAGCTGGAAATGTGACTCTTTCTCCAAATGCAGCTCCCCGGCTCACCATGAGGAGCCAGAGACTATTGTGTCCACGAGTCCAAGATTGAGGCTTATTGTTGAGAGATATCCGAAGCACTCAGCCTGGCAATCCCAAAGGGACAGCGACAGGCCCAGTGGGACGGGAAGGGGATTATGCTGTTCTTTCTGCGGGTGGAAAGAAATACGGTCAAGCTCTTATGATGGGCTCAGCGGAACCTGCGCTATCCTGACCCTGCACTTAAAGCCTGATGGGAAGAAGAGTGTCAAAGGCTTAGAGAGTGGCATTTCATAAACAGCCAAAAAAAAACATTTTCATTGGTCACTAGACAGATCCTGTGTGTTTTCATATAATCTTACCATGAGTTCCTGGCCTTGAGATACTAGCAGATGACCAGAGCCCAGAATATTCAGCTCCAGCTGGCCAGCGCTTTCACTGGACTCGAAAATCTGAAAGAAACACAAATTAGAAACTAGTTTAGAACAGAATCTAACAGGGACTTGGGGTGAACCACCCAAAACACCCAGCATCCATTTAACAACACCCTAACAACCACCCAGAACACCCTAGACATCATATAGCAACAGTCAACAATTTAATGGTTGAGCAAACAACACTAACACTGTCTTTAAACAACTCTATTTTAGAATTATTGATTTTATTAGCAGTAGCCTACTAATAGTTATCTTACCAACTTGTTCTACTCATTAAACTTTTTTTTTCGGAGTTTCGAAGAAACAACAACAACTCATGGTTAAAAACGAATGGGGTTTGCTTTTTTCCCCACTCTGAGATGTCTGTATGAATAAGAAATTAAAATATTTCACTCATAACACGCAAATGTCCCGTTTTTCTTTCCGTAAAGGGCAGGACTTTCGCTCATGTCTCACCTTCCATGCGCTGATAACGTTAACGGTACTACCTACGGGGAGAAATCGACCGTAGCGTCGCAGTTTCCAAACACAAGCGGAAATTGTCGTGTCTTTCGAATGTTCTCTGTACGAATAATCACTTTCCATGTTCGCGTTTACTTATTTTCCCGAAAATTAAGCGCGTAAAACCGATGAAAAAAGGCGGAGGCGGATTGACGGTTAATATTTAAATCGCGTAGCCTACTAGCGTAACAGTAGTGCGCATGCGTCAATATTTCCAACGTCGAATTTTATGTTAGTCAGAAAATGAAAATAATGTGTTTTAGTGTAAATTTGGTTTAATGATGTAATATTACGTTTTGAAATTACCAGTTCGTTATAATTTGAGGAACTACATGTATTACAGTTTTTCTGAATTGCTAAAACACATTTCTTGAAACCATCACTCATTTTCTCAAAACCTTAAACACAAATCCAAATACTCAAACTAAATTCACAAAACCTCTGACTCTTCCATCAAAACCAAACAATCACTGCAAAACCATTTCACTTGCACTCAAAATCAAACTGCTCTCAGATCACACACACGGGTCAATAAAATAAACACTACAGAGCATTCATTAGACACTACAGAGAAGAATGGAGAACACAGCATCCAGAACATTACAGAAAAAAGTATATTCTATTGAGTAAACCATTTAGCAATTCTGTAAAAAGCATAGTAATTGCAACTAAGATGAATATATTGTATAGGCCTACTGTATGTACTGCAAGAATAGTATTGTGCTGAATATTGAATAGTACTGAATGTTTGTATACTGTATATTCAGCACTTGGATACTGCAAAAATACTGCAGTCCAACTGCAAAGGCCAAAAAGGTCAAATAAAACTCTAAATGAATAGCATGTTACAGTACACTCAAATACTGTAAGTTGTGCAATTGTTTACAACAGTGTGATAAGTGTTTAAGTGAATGAGAATGTCTTTAAAGTTTTGCAAAAAAGAGTGCATGAGATTTGCAAATAGAGCCTAACTGCCTGAATGTGTTTAAAGTTTAGCAGAAAGAGTGCTTTATTCGACAAATTGGTTTAAGCTAGTGAGAATTTGGTTCAGATTGGGGTTTAGTGTTTTAGCAATTCAGAAAAACTGTAAAACGACAACGTGTATAAAGCAGTGGTTTAATTCGTATAAATCTAACGTTATTTTCCTCTGGGTTACTGACACCAGTCAGTGGTCTCTAAAAAGAAAAAATAAATAATCTGACAATGTAATTTGAGTCGATAAACCCACTCTAAATGTTGGTTTTATGTGTAAAATGTGAATATTGTGTGAAAATTGCGTGAGGAGAACCTTAAAGGGTTATAGTCAAACCAAAATGTATTCAGACACCTTCAAAATTTCTCACATTATCACCGTTTATTCATAGGCTAGTTTAGAAAATGGTAATAAAATATGACAAGAGCTCAAGAGTTAAACTGTGTCAATACAAATTCATCTTGATAATGTCAGATAACTGATAGAAAGGTAGGCTATGTAACAAAACACGGTCAGCTCAAAGTGTCAAATCGAATTTTTGGTCCCAAATTTTTATCAGTTTTACTGGAAGTCCACTGTATGAAGAATTTTGGGGTATAATATGTCACAGTTTACTTTATTTTGTTATCCTCACTTAGGCCTACATAAATGAACTATACACTCTAAAAAATGCTGGGTTAAATACAACCCAGTGCTGGGTAAAATAGGGACAAACCCATTTTAATAGTGTCATTGCTGGGTTTGTCCCTATTTTACCCAGCACTGGGTTATATTTAACCCAGCATTTTTTAGAGTGTAGTGTCCTGCACCCACTAGTAAAAAAATAAAAATAAATAAATTATACGTGGTGTGTGAATAATGTTTGGTTAGACTAGGTGTCTGGGACCTGACTGACTCTGAGTGGGTGGGCTGAGCTGCCGCTCTCGCTTCTATGGCAACCCGACAGATCAGCATCACCATGAATATTCACGAGATCAGAGCGACTCGGGACGCGGCGGAAGGCGGTGATGTGGGCTACTCGATCGCGGGCGTTTGCTTGTGATTGACACCCGACGGGGATCCTCCTGAGGGTCCGTGACCTCCGCGCCGCGGATCTGCAATTCCTCAGACTTTCTTTATACGTGCTCGCAGAGCAACACAGTCAGTGCCTTGAAGCTGGAGACCACTGGATCAGGCGAATTTGGGCAGCCAGGTAGCCTAATGCGCCGTGGCATGTGCTTGAGCGAAAGACAGGTGGGTTTAACCCTTCAGACTATTCGGGTTTTGGTGCACAGGGATTTGTGGCAATAATTACACCCGAATTGGATTCGTTTGTCATTGAATTGATCGCGCACCCGTTTCAATGTCATAATGGACAGGTTGCATTCGTCCATGCGTAAAAGGCTCTACAGTTTGCCACAGCACATCGGGCAGAAAGCGTCCATCATGGGTGATGCAGAAGACGCCGACAAGGACACCCGGAGGAAGAGCATCCGGATGAAGCCCCTGCCTTCCGCCGGAGCCCTCGGGGAGACCAGAAGTGGAGAGTCCGTGATCATGGAGACGGACATCGGGAGACCCGTAAAGACCAGCTCCAACGGGGACTGCCGGAGGTTCCGAGGCAGCCTTTCTTCCATCACCAGTAGGCACGTCCACGACTCGGATGTAGCGGAAGAGAGGCGTCTGATCACGGAAGGAGAAGTCACTCCGAGCGAGGAGAGCCCTCCTGGAGCCGCGGGTGGCGGCGGCGGCGGCGGGGGAGAGGATGCCGCCGGTGCGAGCCAGCAGCAGCAACCGGGCGTCCCGGATCAGCAGGCTGGCTTTATAAAGCTGGAGGGCATCGAGCAGATCCTGCCTGACGACGAGAGGTACTATCAAGCGGGCTTCATGCACAGGCAATTCGGGGCGATGCTGCAGCCCGGGGTCAACAAGTTTTCCCTGAGGATGTTTGGGAGCGAGAAGGCGGTGGAACGGGAGCAAGAACGGGTCAAATCCGCCGGCTTCTGGATTATTCACCCCTACAGTGATTTCAGGTAACCCGTTCCGTGTCCCTCCGAAACACTGCTCTCTTTACACCCGTGCATGGGGGAGAAATAATGTAGTTGGACTGACCCAAAATAGCATATAATGAGGGTTCAATTTCAAATGTATTATTTGTTAGAAACTGCCTGCTTTTTTAATAGTGTCAACCCATTATCGAAGAAGAAGAAAGCAAATGAAAGGCTATAAAGAGAGAGGCATGATTGATGCACTCTTAAAAATAACGTTTTTTTTATTGTCAGGTTCCATGAGGAACCTTTAACATTTCCATTGCACAAAAGGTTCTTTATAGTGGAAAAATATTCTTTAGATTATTAAAATGTTCTTTACACTAAGAAAAAAAGTAGTTCTTTTAAGAACTGATCACTGAAACATTCATTGGGAACCAAAAATGCTCCATATGGCATTGCTGCTAATGTTTATTTTTAACAGTGCATCTAAATTTGCTATTTTTAAAGGTGTATTGATGGTATTAATGCCTTTAAATAGTTACAGTTACATATATTTAACTCCATAAAATATCAGATTCCATTTCAAAGTCAAATGCCACTGACAAATTGGCAGCCAGAAAAAGTAAAAAACATTTAAGTTTTGTTTATATTTTTCTTCTTCTTCTTCCAAATGTGCCATTTTGCAACATACCAGGCAAAAGCTCTCCCAGCTGACAGTAGAAGTGCATTAGCTGCTTAAATTTTACATGAAATCCAGACACTCTCTCTCTTTGTTAATTAAGACGTGTCCTTGGGGATGACATTGACTCTATAGGTTTGATATGCTCATATACACAGATTTGTGCACATTTGCCTCAGGCTTCATTAGCGATTATATGAGTGCATGAAACTGTAATCATGCTGTGATCATGAAACCCTTCAAAAAAAGCTAACATTAGTTCATTTCTAATTACCTGCCATCTATTTTGCATTCACAAGCTGTCTAACAGGCTAAATGCATATTCACAAACGCTGTGTGCCATTGATGTCTGTGATTGGGTTGAATTTACACACTGTTTTCATTCATGAATCGGTAGGGTAACATGTGCGACACGGGGTTAACCGCTAACCCAACCCCCTCCGGAGACACGACTGCTGTTTGCCTTGTTTACCTATTGATCCCGAGATGATGCTTTTATTCTGCTCGACATTATGAGATTGCAGCGTTGTTCCTGGAGGATATGAAAGGCAGTGTGGGAATAGACTGATAGAATATGAGGTTGCTGTGTTTGTGTGTGTGTGTCAATGCTGAGAGAGGAAGTTTGTTAACTCTTTACCTAATACTTGACACTCAATTTCAGGTGTAACAAGGAGTCTGCAAATATTATTATGCATTTTAACTTTGGTTACAATTATTTATGAAAAAATATAATGCATTATATTGTACATTATATATGTCTTTATAATGCATCATACATGAGGGCTCTTGCTTATTGTTTCATTGTCATCCTCGCTATGTTTTATAATTGAAAGTTATGGAGGAGACATTGCAGTTTGGTGATCGAGTGGAGATGAGAGGATTTCTTATTCCACATTTTCCCTGATATACCTAAATAATCTGAGAGCGTTTTAAAGGAATATTTCCCCAAAAATGAAAGTTCTGTCAATATTTGCTCTCCGTTATGTTGTCACTGTTATTTTTTCAATGCAAAACATTTTTGAAGAACCTCTCCTCAGTTTATTATGGATAATCTTCCTGTCCGCTGCAGCTATGGCATCTCATTTGTTCACTTGAGATGCTTATTAGAACCAGCACTGTCAAGGCCCTCAAACCTGGTTCGTTTGAATGCACCGAATGAGATTGTGAATGAGATTTCAGAGCTTCGGTGGAGGGAAAGACTATTATTAGGAAAAGACCTGTGTAAAGATTCATGTTTTATCTTTCACAGAAAAAAACAGCATATAAATAGTGACAGATTTTGCATTTTTGCCTGAACTGTTCCTTTAAGCACACTGTAGTACAGCTTTTTTTATAGGCATGCGGGTATTCTCACATTGTTGCTGTGGCACAGATAATAATATCGTTGCTTCTCTCCCTCTGAACACAATAGACTTAATTTCCAGTGCTGATTACAGGCCTAATCTCCTCCTGCATATACCTCCATAATTACCACAGCAAGGTCACACACCAGAGCATCGTTACTGGAGATAAAGGCCACACAGCATTCTTAAGACTGAGCCTGGGATATTTCAGTGACCCCTGTTCGTTCTGTAGCAACACACAAATAACACTATTAAGTTGAAGAACAACAAGAGACATGACACAATATTGCATTAAGGTTTAAAATTTAATATAGTTTATTTATTTATTATAAAAGGTGCATAAAAAAAATGTAAAAGAAATATTTAATAAAGTTTTTTTTATTATTTCATGCACATTGATAATTCAGTGCCTTAAATACTGAAAAATTATTTTAAAAACTATAAAGAGTGCATGAGAAACAAAAAATAACAATAAATAGCAAAGCAATGTTTAGTATTTAATATTTTGTGTGTTTGTTTATAGTATTTCATACATATTGTTAATTCAAAGTGCTTTACATACTGTAAAATTATTAAAAATTATAAAATGTGCATGAGACATAACAAAAATAGCTGGAAAATTAATATAATGTATTTGTTTATTATACACATTGTTAATTCAAAGTGCTTTACATACTGTTATATTATTACAAAAAGGTGCATCAGAAATAAAAAATAACATTAAAAAGAAAGACATAATATAGTTCATATATTTTGTTTATTTACTGTATTTCATACACATTGGTAATTCAAAGCGCTTTACATACTTTAAAATTATTTTTTACAAATCTTAAAAGGTGCTTGAGAGATAAATAACTAACAAGTAAGAAATAAAAATGTTTAAAAAGAAATTACAAGAAAAAGTCAAAGTAGTGAGTTTTTAATTGTATTTATTTTATCAGTACTTGAATATTAAATCAAATATAATTGTATTTAAGCAATATCACTTTTTTCATTTTTTACAACAGTTTGAGTGAGAGGAGAGACACGTTTTAAGTGCGTGCACACTCTGAGAGCAGCCTGTATCTGAGCGCGAGCGTCCGGTTTTGTGCGAGAGCAAAGGAAATCCGTGCGCGAGCGGAGAGATTCGCGCTCGCGCAATATATTAATGTGCTTTCGCGCTACAATAATGCGCTCTCGACATTTGTCATTAAACTAACGCCATAGAGGAGTGCTGCGTCTGAGCTGTGAGCTTCAGCCGTTTGAATTGACCTAGAGAAAATGGTTCAGAGCAAGGATTTTGTTTGGTTCATGTCTGAGGTGTGCATTTCATTATAACAACTGGGGGAATCCAAAAACCTGTCAAGAGCGTTTCTGGGTCATGTTTATTTATTTAATTATGGGGTTAAATAAGAAATGCATGGAAGAAAACAACAGTATTGTTTAAAATTAATATGTATTATTATTTTGCATTACTTACAAGTATTTATAGATGTTATGCTGCCAATTTAAAGCTGCAGTCCGTAAGTTTTGCCTCTTTGTTGCCTTGGCAACTAGCTAAAATACGTTTTATATATATATATATATATATATATAATTTCATTTAACGTTTATTTTATTTCAAGCAACAAGAATGTTTTTATATTGTTTTAAATGTTAGTTTCAATTGTAGATATCTACTGTATAATAACCCTGGTTAAAATGAACGCTTGGCAAAATCCTTTTTGCACATTAATATAATCAGTTTTAGTAGCAGTAACACTAATGTTGTGTACCTGCATTACCTGCAGTTCCACAAAATAATTATAGATTAAGTGCATGTTACCTGTTAGTATTTTTCCATGCTCATTAATAGAATTAATGTAATGGACACCGTAATGCGTGACTGTGTGTTGCAAGGGACACATCTACAGTATAAGACGTGTTATTTACTGATATGCTAGTGAGGCTGACAGAAGAGAAATGATGTTATGACAGATCAGGCAAATGCATTTATACTGTGTATTAAAGCACAGGAAGTTCTATAAGCGATGGTGATCAGTAGCAGGAAAGAAGAGCTTGTGTGGCTTCATTGCTGGATACTGAGACGTTGCTGCTTGTCACTTGAGGCTTCAGGCATTATCATCTCAGTTATTGAATAATATGAGTTGTGCAGGACAGGAAGAGATCGAGTGGATGTTTTCTGAGAGCAAAAATGGCACTATAATCAAATCTATAGTCACATTTCTAACTCTAAAGTATTTTCTTATCCTGTATTTATCTTATCCTGGCAAACTGAGCGTTTAGGCTAAATCGGAGAGGAACGCCTTAGTTAAGATAGAATTGATTTTTCTATCGTGCCCTACATTTTATGCGTTACAGTATCTATATTTCTATCTCTATTGTATTATATATTATATACTCTATATTCTATCTCTTTTAGTATTTATGTAACATTTAAGTACATTTAGATTTAGACATTTAACATTTAGATTTTGTTCGTTTTAATATCGGCATCAGAAGTGCCTTTCATTTGTTTTTTAATTGTACAGCATTTTTGACTCAAATATTTTTTTTTAAATTGATGGTTCACCCAATAAATTAAGTTTCTGTTATCATTTACTCTCCATCATGTTGTTTCAAACCTGTATTGCCAGGGCTGTGTTTCTCGATAACGATTGATCTTAGCACTTAAGAGCGTTTTCTATGAGTCAATTTAAGATCGTTCGTTATTGTTTCACGTGTGTTTCCCAAAATGCACTTGACACAATCGCACGTAGATGTGCTTTAAGTGCTACTTAGGAGTCGCTATCCGTTTGTCAAGTGCTGAAATGTCACCTTATAGAATGGCTTGTAATTGTAGTACACGCTCGTTTATTGAAATGTTAACCTAATGCTGCGTTCCAGACAACTCGGATATAATAACTATAATACAATGTTATATTATTATATTATAGTTATATGTATAATATTATACTTTATAATATACTTTATATAAAAAATATATATTATAGTATATAATATCTATATAGAGATGTTAATTCCGGGTCCAATACATGGCTGGTTTTCGTGCACGTCAAAGTCATTGACAGATTTTTTTTCCCAGTCTTTGAAGCATATTTCCTACATTACTTCTTTTATTCAATTTTTTTGTTCTGTCATTTAATTTAGATGTGTATTTCTATTTTTCTGCCCTTTTTAATTTTATTTTTTTTAAAAAGAGTATCCCTAATAAAGTGTACAATAAAGTACAATCAAAACCTTATATTATAATCACATTGCACTTGAATAAAGTTAAAGGTGTAATCTGCCGATTGTCCTGCGGGTGACCGCATAAATCTGACTTCTTATGATGCACTCAGAGCTTTACGATTACTCCAGAGAACTGGTAGATGTATTGATTGATTGCGATTTAAAATGTGATTTAAAAAAATAAGTAGTTAAATAATTACGTAGTTTTAAGTAATTAAACGTATTTTAGAAAAATAATGTGATAGTAATAATTTATTTTACAGTATAGCTGTAGAATTAATTTCTTCATTTCTTGTATTTCAAACTATAAACCATCAAACCTTTATTTTGATGCGCGCTTCTCATTAGCAGTATGGGAAAATGTTTGGTGCATGTTGCATTCCCAAATGGATGTTAAAGCAACACAAACTTTTATTGGTGGAACACAGAAAACGATATTTTGGACACTGAAGCGTTCTTCAAAATATCTTCTTTTGTGTTCCACTGGAGCATAGTCAGACAGGTTTGGGTGAGTAAATGATACCCACTAACCCATTAACTTTGCATTCATAATGCACCCTGGGGGTTAAAAGTGCAGTCTTGAGGACCTTGAGAGGGAATGAGAAAAAACATTCACATGTTTTTGTGCTGAAGATGTTGTTAATCCATCACAGTCTAACAAGCCAAATCTGTGAGCACAATGGACATGAGCAACCGTTAGGGGTTAATTTGGTCTGATGAGTCTTTCCACTAATTCCACCTCTATTGCTCATCTCTCTTTCTCACACACAAACTTCTCTTTCCATCCTTTTGTTCATCCTGCACAACCAGCCGCACGTCTCCCAAAAGGGACTTACCTTCACTGCAGAAAATAAGAAGGAAGTCATCTCTCGCTGGTTTATTTTCTCTCTCTATCTCTTTCTTCAGATCTGGTTGAATTCATTAAAGCAAAGTGGAGCAGCTTTAGAATACAGAATGCACATTAGAGTTTGATGTTCAGACAGAGACTCTGCGGTTTCAGAGCAGCAATGCTTTCTGGATAAAATGTTCTTTTGTCACACTTTTGCATCGTTTTCTTCATCTGTTCTTCACAGGGTTGGTTTTATTCCAGTAGAGATGTCTGTGCACAGGTCTGTGTGATTTTGTACTGAGAGTGACTAAACCAAACCAAAGTGATCAGCACACTTACAGATCCCTTGGGAAAAAAATGATTAATGGCATTAATAGCCTGACTATCTCGCTTTCACTCACTCTTTTTGTTCCAATGTGCCAAATTAGCTTTTTATTCTGCTTCATCTGATGTGCATGACCTTCAATTTGCCCTTTCCCCCCATTTTGTATAATAACTTATAATACATAATAACATAAAATAGCACCACCACTTAAACAACTTTCTTCTTTCAACTTTTCAAACTTTTGATTCCACTGACCCTCAAATATTCTATTATCGCTACAATATAAAAACAGGAATATATTTTCATGTATAAATATTTTGTATAATTTTTTATATACTGAAACTATGTGTGTCAATAGAGGAAAAAATAATAATACAATTCAGATTAGAATGAAATTGTAATTTTTTGCTAATTTTAGCTTTCTTATTGCATTTTTATATTATTGAAATATTATTATTTTAACAATAATTATTATTATTTAATACATTATTGAAAAAAAATGCTTTTTAATTTTTTTGGCTTATTGCATTATATTATTAAAATATTATTTTAACAGCAACAACAAGAACAATGATGATGATGATAATAATAACAATAATTGTTATTATTATTTTATTATTATTATTTAATAATAATTATAATTATAATAATATAGGTCTTGAATTCTGATATTCATTATTTTCATCATTTTATCATTTCCAATGTATAAAATCGAGTAAAACGGGTTGTGAATTTCATTTCATGTTGGCTTTAAAAATATTAAGAACATTAATGCAGAAAAGTTTGTTGATAAAAGCCATCCATAATATTTAGGTTGACTCAAAGAATTGATAAATATATGAATTTCAGTGTGATGAGACAGATGCTGGTTTATTTCGTTTGTAGGACAGGAGTAATTGGTGTAGAAGCTGAAGGGTTTGAAGTGCTCTTGCACTGGATGATTATGTACAGTACACACACACACACACACACACAGACACACACACACTCGACTCATGGCTCAAATGACAGTGTCTGATCCTCTCCCCGGGTTTTGATTGCACTTGATTGTTGGCTGCGTTTCTCTATTGATTTGTTTGGGTCTTGCAGGTTGGCACTCGTGTCCTGCACCTGATTTATTTGCGAATGAGACGAGACGGAACGGCCCCATATACCTGCTCACGCACACGTATCATAGTCCAACAGGGACATTAGACAGTGTATTACATTGCTACAGGGCACAGCTGATTCTCATAAACATACGACCCCCCCACATTTGCATAATACCTATTCCCTATTCAGTATTCAGCAGCCCTAATGAAAGACAGTGATGAATATGTCAGTATGTAGAGGTTAGGCAATCATAAAGATCATTTACTTACAGAAGTCTGTTTAACTTACGCACAAAACTGTGTTCAGTTCACTAGGAAGTGGTCACTACTCCTTACACACTCAGTAGAGGATATCTGTAGAAGTTCACTTCACTTGAAACGAGTTGTTCATTTGGCTGGCCTGCAAAATTATTAGACACAGAATCCATATTTAATATGCATATAGAACTGTATGCTGATTGCAATGCGGAAGCTGAACACATGTAATGTTGTCTTGGAGTAACATCATAGTGGACTTCAGCTCACCATACCTTTTTTGTGTCTCATGATATAAAGTCAAATCATGCATCATTATTCTGATTATATATGCTTGTTTTTCATCCTTTTTCTTCTTGTCATCCTTCTTTTCCTTCTTCATCCTTTTTTCATCTTCTGCATCTTCATCCTTAATCATCATCCTTTTTCTAGTTTTCTCTTTCTGCTTCTTATTTTCTCTTCTTCTGCTTTCTCTTTTTCTTCCTTCATCTGCTTTTTCTTCTTCTTTTTCTGAATCAGCTTATTCTGCTTCTCCATTCTTCATTTTCTTTTGTTCTTCTTTTCTTGTCTGCTTCTGCTTGTGCTTCTTCTCTCTTCTGCTGCTTCCTTTTATTCTTCACTTCATCTTCATCTTCCTTGTTCTGTTTCTTTTCTTCTTCAGCTTTTCTTAAATTCTTCTTCATCTTTTCTCTTCTTTTTCTTCATTCTTCTTATTCATCACCCTTTTCTTTTCCCTTTCTGCTTTTTATTTTCTCTTCTTCTGCTTTCTCTTCTTCTTCCTTCGTCTGCTTCTTCATCCTTCATCTTCATCCTTCATCTTCTTTGGCCTTCTTCATCACCCTTTTCTTCTTTTCTCTTCTGCTTTTGTTTATTCTTTCACCCTGTTATGCTTCCTTTTATTATTCTGCTTCTTCATCATCTCCTTCTGCTTCTTCTGCTCCTTCTTTTCTCTTCTTCTTCAATTATTTTCTCTTCTTCATCATCCTCTTCTTTTGTTTCTGTTTCTCCTGCTCCTTCTTCTTCTTCTTCTACAATAATGAATGTGAGTGTTACATATGATCCAAACCATCTCATGATGGAAGGTGCTCTTGTGGATTTCTTTTTAAAATAGTTGGCTTATGTACAGATGCGTTAGACGGACATTGTTGGCCATCTAATGTCTGTGCTTTTGTTAAATAAGGCACTGTTCATTTTTAAGGAGATCATTCTTAACAAATGTAATTCTTAAAAAGAAGAAGAATGTAATGTCTTTAATGTAAAAATGTACAAAAAACTGCTGAAAGAGTGACCAACTCCTGGTGCTCTAATTCGGTGAAGGTAAAGTGGGAATTATCGAGTGTCCTGGATGGACTGAAAGTGGGGTAATCAAAAAGGCCACCAATATCAGGAGCACGCAGCACAGCGGATTATTACAACACAATTTATTTAATGGAGGGATAGGGATGCGCTGCTGATGGGACGATAAGAGACAGAGGGGAGGGATAGAGGGATGGCGTGATTAAAATAATGCTGGCGCGGTGACCTAGGCTCACTTACAGAGAGGTTAGCGAACGGGAAACACGCCAACGCCACTCGCCTTCTAATGTTTTTGTGTTTGAGGACTGTGTCCTTCGAAATGCATTTGCGAGTGTTTTTCTTCACATTTCACTGATCATGCAAAGACTTTGTGTTAAAGGGTTATTAAAGGGGTCATATGATGCTGCTAAAAAGAACATTATTTTGTGTATTTGGTGTAATGAAATGTGTTTATGCGGTTTAAGGTTAAAAAAACACATTATTTTCCACATACTGTACATTATTGTTACTCCTGTGAGCAGAGGCCGGGGGCTAGCGTGAGGAATGGCCGGAGGGGGAGAGTGAGCAGAGGCGGCGGGCTTGAGAATGGCGCGGCCGGCGATTTCGACGGAGGAGCGTCCAGAAGGACATGTGACGACTCCGGGCTGGACTCCGGTGAAAGCAGATCCGGCGATCCACAGCGCAAAGTTGTAGTATTTCCTCAGCAACCAGCACGGATCAGCTCCAGGCATGACGAAGCAGATATCGTCCTCTTTTGGAAGACCAAACAAAGTAGTTTCGCTTTCACAACGAATCACACAGTGCCTTCACGACATGGCGGCGGCAACAACAATATTACAGCAAGAATAAAAGTTACGCCTTCTTTCTTTGCGTGAACATTTGGGCGGCGTTATGCAAATCTTCCCACATCATGACGTAGGTATGTGGGGGCGTGTTAGAACGAGCCGTTTTAGGTAGGTGTGGCTGACTCTTAACTTTTATAAAGAATATTTCTTTGGATTTGAGACTTTAGTCTTTGCAACTTTACAGATCTTTTTTATGCACCAAGAGCTTGTAACACTCCAAAGAGAAAGGAAAAATTGAAATCGCATCATATGACCCCTTTAAATTACTTTCTCATATCCCAGCGTAATGCTGATAGACAATTATTAGTAAGCTGCTGTTTGTTTAAATGCTTTCTCTGTTTGTTTGAGTCCTCTGACATGTCAACATCTGACTCAACCAATGGTGTGAGTTTGAGGCGGGACTAACTGTCTGTTTTGCCAATGACGGACAGGGGGTGGGGCGATGGGAGTGATTATCAAAAACCTGATCGAAAACAAGTTTGTTTTTGAAGTTTGATGCTGCGACTGGTGCTGAAATTAAACACTGCATGTTTTCAGACACAATAAGTGGAGTAGCTAAATCTCTGTGATTATTGAAATTTGCCTCTGAAGTTCATATGATGTGTAAATATTAGCGTAATGCAGATCTATTTTTATTATATTTATAATACTGAATATATTTATTTTTGTAATGCTATATATTTAGTGTTATAGTAGTATTATAGTAAAAATATATAGTGATTTGAATATTTATGTTATAGCATTTAAGTTTTAATGATTATTTTTTAGTTATTTTATTTTATTTTATTATATATATTTTTCAAGTATTAAGTTTTTCTATCCAGCTTTTCATTTACATTTGTTTTTAAGTTGACGTTTTTCCATGCAAAATTTTTATTTTATTTTATTTTATATTATTTTAGCCATATTTCAATGAATGAAAATTATTTTTAATAGTTTTAGCTTTAGTTTTACTTAACAAAGTTGGTGTAATGCTTCGTGAATTTTGCTGTGACTGTAACAGCTGTTCCCTTTCAGTAGGTCACTCCCGACGTCACGGGCCGGAGCCACCTCAGAGACATTCCATATGTTGTACTGCCCTTAATGCCCAGTCCATATGTGTAATCTCCACATGATACCTCCCTGCAGGTAGGATGTGGATTCCACAGCGTCCCTGGAAAGGGTACGCTTTCCCAGTGTTATCCAATAAGTCTTACTGTATGGGTCTAGTGGAACAACAGTAATAGACTCTCTCCATGTAAGCCCAGTATGTAACCCTCGTTCCCTGAAGGAGGGAACGAAGACGTCACGTCCCGTCGCCACAGCTCCTGTACCACCTCTGAGCGGTCGGGTCACCGGCTCGGCTCCTCAGCGAAAACCTCAATATGCGCTGCATCTGCTGCCTACTTATACTCACGCTGTGATCAGCAGCAGCTGGATGCAATAATCGCATGCCAATGTGCATTGGCTCGTTTAGTTTACACTCGAAGTAGATTGGTCCCTCTAAGCGAGATCCCAATTCGTCGGTCATCCGACGTGACGTCTCCGTTCCCTCCTTCAGGGAACGAGGGTTACCATACGTAACCGAGACGTTAGTCTGCGTGCAGCGCTTGTGTTTTTCTTTTCAGTATGGGGTTGAACATGTTATTTCTCATCTTTCTTTTCAAATCTAGTCCTACACAACACCAATTTACAGCCTTGGCAAGAGGAGACACAGTATAGAAGGTGTCAGCACTACTGAAAGAAGAAAACACCTTCAGGATCAGTTCCTCCTATCTATGACATGCTTCATTTCTTGCAGATCAGCCTGGTCTCATTGTTTATACGTAGGTATTAATACATAACATTTACAAGCACAAAACTTACATTTTTGTATGTTTTTATTGACGCTAAAACGTACAATTTAGATGTATTTCAACGTTTAAAGCGTACAAATCACTACGTATTTTTAGCTAAAAAACTTAAAATATTTACGTATCTTTTATACCATTAAGATATTCGTATCAATGCATTTTTATCATTTTATCAATAAGCGATTTAGATTTTTAGACCCCTTAAAGGGTTAGTTCACACAAAAAGGAAAATTAGCCTGTGTTTTACTCACCCTCGAGGCATCCTAGATGTTTATGACTTTCTTCTTTCAGACGAATCCAATCGGAGTTATATTAAAAATTGTCCATGCACTTCTAAGCTCTAACATTGCAGAGGGCGGGTGTTTCTCTTTAGCAGTCCAAAACACGTTAAATAAAGCGTGTGCATCCGTAATGAAACGTGCCTCACACAGCTCCAGGGCATGAATAAAGGCCTCCTGTAGCGAATCCATGCGTTTTTGTAAGAAAAATATCCATATTTCAAGCGTAATAAACACTTTTCTCTCACTTCTGCTGATTGTCGTATACGCGGAAGCCCGTTCCGGCGGATGACATAGGACGTATGCGTTGCGTGCACGCCTCTGAGATATGCTAGTCTCACGAGTGTGTTTACAGGAGCAAAGGAAGCAAAGTTTCCTTACTTTAGCAAAGGAAAACCAGTCTCCTATTGGATTATATCAAAATCCTCCGACATTTTGTTTTACAAATCCTCGGTTTGTACTTCTAATTCATGACCGGCATTTTGTTTTGTTCTCTCTCCGCGTTCATCACCCCCCGGAGCCGTGTGAGGGACATTTTATTATGGATGCGCATGCTTTATTTAAAGTGTTTTGGACTGTTGAACAGAAACACCTGCCAACTGCAATGATAGAGCTCAGAAGTGCCAGGACAATTTTTAATATAACTCCGATTGGATTCGTCTAAAAAAAGAAAGTCATATACATCTAGGATGGCTTGAGGGAGAGTAAATAACAGGTTAATTTTCATTTTTGGGTGAACGAACCCTTTAACCTACCCCCAAACCTGAACCTACCAATTTTATAGCGAATATGCATTTTTATAATTTTATCAGTAAGCTATTTAGATTTTTAGACCCCTTAACCCACCCCCAAGCCTAAAGCGCCGGTGAGGCTCGTGAAAACCAACGTTTGTTAACAGGATCAAAGGAAGCAAAGGTTCCTTACTTTAGCAAAGGAAAACCAGTCTCCTCTTGGTTTATATCGAAATCCTCCAACATTTGTCTTTACAAATCCTCGGTTTGTACTTCTAATTCATGACCGGCATTTTGTTTTGTTCTCTCTCCGCGTTCATCACCCCCCGGAGCCGTGTGAGGGACATTTTATTATGGATGCGCATGCTTTATTTAAAGTGTTTTGGACTGTTGAACAGAAACACCTGCCAACTGCAATGATAGAGCTCAGAAGTGCCAGGACAATTTTTAATATAACTCCGATTGGATTCGTCTAAAAAAAGAAAGTCATATACATCTAGGATGGCTTGAGGGAGAGTAAATAACAGGTTAATTTTCATTTTTGGGTGAACGAACCCTTTAACCTACCCCCAAACCTGAACCTACCAATTTTATAGCGAATATGCATTTTTATAATTTTATCAGTAAGCTATTTAGATTTTTAGACCCCTTAACCCACCCCCAAGCCTAAATTTACCCATTTTATAGCGAATATTAAAAGCATATAAAATGCAATTGACCGAAATATGCAGGAAAATAACCATTTTAGTAACAATTAGCATTAAAAATATTTTTATAGTCACTAATCTTACTCCTACCTCTAAACCTAAACATAACTATTTCTGTATAGTATAAGAAAAGCATGACAGACAGATAAATGCAATTACAATCATTTATTTATTGCAAAAATGTCAAAAGCAGTACCAAAAGTAATCCAAATGACGATGCGTTGCAGCCGTATTGCTCTCTGGCGGAATACAGTAGATTTGTGTTAGGGATAGGGATGTAACTCACGTTTCGATTCGATTCACGATTTTGTTTTTAACAATTTGATTTAAGACAAATTATAAATTAAATGTGTCCTTTTATTATTGCTTGGACAAAATACTGTACGTTTTTGTGTACAGTATTTTGAAATAAATTAAAATATAACACTATAATAATATACTAATATAGCACTTAGTAAATTATTGCCCTTTTGTTGGTTTTGATTGCTTCTATTGTCCTCATTTGTTAGTCGATTTGGATAAAAGCGTTCGCTAAATAACAAAATTTAAATATAATGTAAATGTAAATAACAAAACTAAACTGAAATTTTAAAACAAGCCCCAAATCAAATAAATAAGTAACACAAATAAAAGATATCTCTTCATATAAACAAACTAAGGCTTTGTCTGTGCTCTTTCCATTTAAAATTAGAGGCAACCACTGCATTTTAATCATGATCCAAACAAAGATGCTGCATACATGCAACATGAGCAGTTTTTAATCTAAATTACATTGTATAATTTCGAAATTTGAAGTAAAAACAGAATGGTTTGACTTCAGTTTTGAAACTATGCATAAAAAATATCTGCATGAAACAGATGGAGCCCTGATATGCATTATACAGAGGCAAGAGGAAAAGAAAAAATACCATCGAAAGACAGTAGGTTCCCCTCAGACATACATTCATATAAACTCCTACCCCTAATTGAATCGCGATTTGTTTAGAATCTCAACCGATTTGAATCATCACATATTTAAATCAATTTTCAACCGGCTCATGGTTAATCGTTACATCCCTAGTTAGGGATGGCTGACGCGAAACGGACGTTTCGACACGGTGTCGAGATCCCGAAGCGCAGATGTTTCGAAACACTGCTCCAAAGTGTGAGTCGAAACACCCATGTCACGTGACTAAGGCGAATCAAAGCATCGGGGCATTTCACAAGTGTTTCAAGACCCGAATCTGCTTTTGATCGACAGGGTAGGGAACAAACCACACAATCGCACATCTGTCTTAACCTAACTCCTGCAAAGTATTAGAGTTAATGCAGCAGAACAATTAATATATTTAAATAAAAATCTTTATATATAAAAAATGCCAGGCGTTGTGGCTTGATTTCTTTTATTAATGTTAATTTTTTCATGACCAAAATAACATATTCATAAAGAGTTCATTCAGTTGTCAGAGAGATGTTACAACACATTACAAGAACAGAACAATATAAACACATCTTTCAAATATTTATTATAATTATGTACATGCTTCACCCAGGATTCGAACCTTAAGTGACAGGTTCTGACAACATGCCAATATTGCACACTAACCACTCCCCCAACCCACATGGTGGAATGATGAGCACAACATATGTGTTATAATTCGTCAATTCGCTTAACTGATTCGTTGTCAATGCATGCAATGCAATGAGCAATACTTGAAAATGACCACTAGGTGTCACCGTAGAGACAGGTGTTGAATTGTTTCGAAGCCTCGGCACATTTGCTTCGACTGTTTCAGTGTTTCATGAAGCCTCGCTCTGCCCACCACTCATTTGTGTGAGGTGCAGAGCAGAACTTAAGTTGTTAATCGCTGAAATTATTATCCAGATTATTTTCCCGATCCACTCCGTGAACTCGTGAAGGCGCGCACGCATCATTCAAACACACCTCACCAGAAACAAGGTATGTCGCAATCTGAGACGAATGCAGGCGAGAACCAATGAGCGTTCGATTATCCTGTCATAAAACCTGTCGTTTGAAGCGGCAACATTTGAATTTGTAAAGTGCGCGTCAGTCAGCGTGGGCTTTGCTGTTTACGGTCACTGGACTCGCTGCTCGGGATGGAGATGAAGATTGCAGAATAAAGGCTTGGATTTGGGTCTGTTTCTCGCAGTCGTATGGATTCGGAAGATTTGGATTACAGCGCACAAATAAAATTGTTTCATTTCGTAATAATGTTGCGTTTTTGGTGTATTTATAATTCTATTGTCAGTTCAAGCATGTCAGAAAAAACGCCTTTTGTGGCCCATGGCAAACAAAGTAAACATTACATGACAAGTAAAGGTTAAACGATTGCAGAAATGTTATTTATTTTAAGGGTTTAAAGTGAAGTCTTGTTTAACATTATGTAGGCTATTCTTGGAAATGAGTTGGCAGCAGAAATCACACAGAACAGAATGAAATGTTATCATTTCATATTAAGTAAACAATTTAATAATGGAATTGAAAACAAGGTAATTGATATGACAACTAAAAACAACAATGATAATAAAATTAATGCCGCAATTTCAATATTCATAAAGATTCATTTTTAAGTGTCGTCAATACGTCAGTTTTGTACGTTTAAATGCTGAAAATATGTAAGTATTTGTACGTTTAGATGCTGAAAATACATCAGTATTGTACGTTTTAGTGCCTGTAAAAACTTAAGTAAATGTACGTTTTATAGAACCACATTTTACGTAAAATACATACGAATTATCATGAGATCACGTTGTGCAGATGGAATCGATTTGTATTGACCAAGCAGAATTGGCAGTAAACATTTTGTGGTTGTGTGTTCAAATTGAAAGGATTGACTGTCTCTTTCTGGTTTGCTGGATATAGGGTGCTTTCACACTTGGTTCGCTTGCCTGGTCCGAACCCGAGTTCGATTGCTCCCCCCTCCACCTGCCCCGCTGATCTGGACTGTGTTCATTATTATATTATTTGGGTCCGAACCGTGGTTCGTTTGCGTCATCAAGCCAGCTGCTGTTTACCCCGTTGCTTAGTAATGACGGCGCAGGAGAAGGCAGCAAAATGTGTCTTGCTCTCTTCATTTTTATATATTTTTTTTTGAATCATTGGTTTTGTTTCCAATGCTTCAGTACATAACGTCACTTACGTCTGTCTTACGAATGTACTGCAAATGCTCTAAAGAACACTAAAGGGGAACAGAAATTATACATCTCTCTGTTTGCAGCGCGTCAGTCATGCTCGTCAGGAAACACAAACACACATTTTTATCAAATAATACGTCATTAATAGCCATTCATTTCCGCAATTTGGTACATTTGCATTCACATCAGCATCGAACCGTACCGGAGTTCACATGAACCAACCCCAAATCACCCTTTTTAAGCAGACTCGGGTACGGTTCGTGGGTGCGCATCCGAGTTCGGAAGACAGCGTTCACATCATCCAAACGAACCGAACTCTGATGTCAATCGACCCCGGGTGCGCACTAAAAGTGCTAGTGTGAAAGCACCCTAAATGAATGTAGGCACACAGCTTAACCAAATGAAGAGGTGAACAACATACTATAAATGATGACAGAATTGTGATTTCCTCTTTTAGACCAAACACATCCTTCAGGTTCCAGGCATCTTTATCCAGTTTTGATGTGTGCAGAGATCTTAAGTGGGTTTTATTAAAGCATCCATGTCATTTCCCTCAAAACCCTAGAGTCTCTGTGAGTTCATTTAATTCTCATGACAAACATTCATATGGAAATCACATGTGTCGATCATTTATTTGTCATTTGCAGTGTTTTGGAGACTGTTTGCTTAAAGGCTCAATAGAAAGATGATTGACGGCCGCTCTTAAAGTTCAGACACGAGCAGATAAGACGGCTAAGCGGCGTCTCGCTCACTTACTCACAGCCTGAATCAACCGCACACTGTACTAAGAATAAAGTGTGTGTGTGTAGGTCATGTGGAAGGGTAAGTGCCTCTCTGATTGCTGTTTTGAGCTTGTTGCTGGATCTTCTATGTATTTCAGACTCGGTTAAGAGCCGCGGATGACAAGACAGTAGCAAGATGGATCTGACACACACATGCAAACACACACACACACGCACACACACACACACGTCTCAATGCCATTTTTCTTCACAGTGTGTGTGGACTAAAGGAACTTTTATTCTGAGGTCTGGTTGTCTTTATGCTCTCAGAAGAAGAGTTCACCCAAAAATGGAAATTTGCTGGAAATGTGCTCACCCTCAGGTCGTCCAAGATGTAGATGAGTTTGTTTCTTCATCAGATTTGGAGAAATGTAGCATTGCATCACTTGTTCACCAGTGGATCCTCTGCAGTGAATGGGTGCCGTCAGAATGAGAGTCCAAACAGCTGATAAAAAAATCACAATAATCCACGACTCCAGTCCATCAATTAACATCTTGAGAAGCCAAAAGCTGCATGTTTGTAAGAAACAAATCCATCATCAATACGTTTTTAACTTGTTTCCAGCTAAAATATGAGCCCTAAATCCATAATAATGCTTCCTTCAGTGAAAACGTCTATCTCCTGTTGTCTCTCACATCAAAATCCACACACATATTTGTTTAGAGCTGTTTTGTCTTGTAAACGGTTCTTGATCTATGCAGATTTCTCTCCTGACAACTTTTTCACTGGAGGAAGCATTGGATAGAAGTTTAAAGGGGTCATATGATGCTGCTGGCCGAATACCTCAAGCGTGAGATGGAAATGTTACGCCCCTCACCCTACTGTTGATGCCGTGTCCGGCCGAAGCGACGATTCAAAAACATGAAAACCCATTACAAACGAGGCATTTGTTGCATCCAGTGGGGACATAATTACTGATTATAATGACTTATACTGTCTTTTTACACGTTGCGTTGCATTGCACTAACACTCCAAAGAGAAAGGAAAAATTGAAATCGCATAATATGACCCCTTTAAAAACATCTTAATGATGGATTTGTTTCTTTTGGCATCACTAGATGTTAACTGATGAACTGGAGTGGTGTGGATTACTTGTGGATTATTGTGATGTTTTTGTCAGCTGTTTGGACTCTCATTCTGACGGCACCCATTCACTGCAGAGGATCTGTTTGTTGGTGAGCAAGTGATGCAATGCTACATTTCTCCAAATCTGATGAAGAAACAAACACATCTACATGGCCTCAGGTTGAGGATATTTTCTGCAAATTTTCATCTTTGGGTTAACTGCTCCTTTAAGAATGATTTCGACTATGTGATTTTTTGTTTTCTTTTAGGCCTGAAACATTCTCTATGCTCTATGGAAAGCAAACAAAAGATTTAATGTGCCTTTGCATTTTTAAAATGTGCAATGAATGTAGGCACTGCAATTGCCAGTGTTGCCGTAAGGGGTGCTAAAGATGACATTAGCCTATAAATGCCATACAATAGTCATGTTGGATTTGCAGTGAGTTTGTGTATATTTTTGATCCAGTCAATTTTCTATCTCTTTTTCATTTGCTCTGTTTCTCTCTTTGTTTCCTTTTACACAACCCCTCAGGTCTCTCTTTCTCCGGATCAGTTTGGCTGTTAGGGATTGAGCAGCTTTCATTCTGCTCTCTCCATTAGCTGATTACATCACCTGCTGTTGAGGGATAATGGTTTGCGTCCGAGCAGGAGGTGACGGCGCGTGTTTGTGTGTGCGTGCAGCACAAAATAGTGCTGGTATTATAGCCTGTACATTGGTTACCTTCTCATTAGGTGATGGTAGCTTCCACTTACACTATCCCTCTCACTTGATCACACACACACTGAAATACCCTCTTTACCAGTTCACATTTGTCTCATTTAGAGATAAACTTTCTCAGATACACTCACTGGTGCTGTGGTTTTCCTCTTCGCTCTGTCTGTCTCACTCAGCGGCTGATATCTGTGATAGAAACATAAATACACTCAAGCACAGATAACCAGAGATCCTAAAAGAGTGAGATAGAGAGAGTGAGAGATTAAGTGTGTACTGGTGACTGTTCTTTGAAGATCATACTCTGAGAATCATGCTTTGTTCTTTAGTTATGCAACGGCCATAGTAAATGATTATAAAGGACTGCTTTAATGCTTACCACCACACTATACCATCACTTTAATTCATTACACTGACATGGAGAATGCCACACGTGCACAACACACCTGTCGAGACCTCACAGAGCAAATATATATATACACATAAAATACTGTACTTTATTTTAGTACTTTTAGATATACACACACATATATGAACTTTATATAGAGTGTATTTGGATGTAAATATATAGTGTATATGTGCATATTTACATAATATAATATGTTTATTTTATTTAAAAATAGATAAAGTATATAAATAAATACAGAAAATATATAGTGTAGGCTATATATTATTATATTACATTATATTATATTATATTATATTATATTATATTATTATTTTCTTATCTAACATGTTTTGTCTGTAATTTTCAGTGGTCTGAATGTTGTGGTAGATTGAATATGCGCAGGAGTGAGTAAAACTAGTTGTAGCATCAGATTTCTACTTCATAACGACTCATTTAGTTCTGATCCTCATAAACAGCTCACTTCATAAGACTTAGAATATGAGTTATAATGACTTTTTAATAGCCAGTTATGCTGTTTTCATGGTGTTTTGGAACCTTTTTATGATTTAAAACAATATGAGGAAGAATACATGATGAGTTTTAATTTTCATCCTTGCCCATTCCTTTAAAAGCAGCTTCTCTTGTTAATGTGCAGCATTTTCCATAGATCGTTTGTGAGCGTGTCCTTAAATTCCATTGTGTGTTTGTATAAGTGTTTTGAGGCAGTGGTGAGTTCTTCTGAAGTGTGTACTTGGTTCCTCAGTGGGGTTAAGTGTAACGCTGAGAACATTAGCTTTCTGCTGACAGACAGTTATCTGAGTTCTTCTGTGCTCTGTTTATCTGCTGAAGTGCGTTTGTACAGTGTAGCTGGCATCCTTTGGTCCCCTGTGCTGATGGAGAGAAGGAGACAGATAGAAGAACGAATCCAGCAAACAAGGCATCTCGAGTCCCTTTTCCATGTTTGCAAACTATTTGTGATCCTAAATACTTGCTTTTGTGCTGTCATGACTTCTCCTGCCTAAAAAATAGATGCACTGGACAAATTCATGCTTTTTCCCATCCTCATTTAATTGCATGAAAAAGAATAAAATGTTGTCACATGTAAAGCATGTTCTTAAAGGTGCAGCAGCAAAAAAATTGCTCATTTAATTATAATGGTCAGAGAGGGTGGAAAAAAAATGAAAATATGATGCATATAGACGCGGAACGCTGCCTTCAGAGCTGGAGATGAGGTGGGCTTGATCTACTGTTAGTGTTATCTGTATGCACCAAGGGTCTGAGAGTAACGCAATTTCAATTCTCTGTGTGTATGTGCTGTACATGTGGAAGAATTGACAATAAAGCAGACTTGACTTGACTTGACATATGAAGAGCTCTCATTTGTGATTCCTATGAGCCGAATCCTTAGTGTTGTAAAAAAAAAATAGATTTTTCGATACTGAAATATCTAAAACTCTTTTTTTTCACAGTTTTGATACACCAATACCTGCTGCGCTTTCTCTCTCTTCTCTCTGACAGCGAGTTCACGCACACCGAAGTGTGATGAGAAGCATTTATATACCTGTTGTTCAACAAAATACATATTTCAGAACATATTTTACTTCAAACTCACTTCATAAGATCAGTTGAGTGTTTGAAATAACTTCCTTTTGTTGACTGATGTGGCTTTTTGTCATAGAACGACGCCAAAAATGTATTATTGTGTAGTATTCTACTGTAATACATGCTTTGTCGATTAGCATTGCATTACAAATCGACTTATAAATTCTTATGAAAATACCTGAGATGGCTTGAAGAACGCAGATAAAGCTTATATTGTTGCAGTTGTGTGTTTATTGTCTTCACGTTTGATCAGTTAAAGTATCTCTATCTTCTTTATATTCAGTTACAGCGATAATTGGATGCCTTTGTCCATATTAGGGATTTCCCTTCTGTGAGGTATTTTGTGAACATTCTAAATCATGCTATCAACATGCTAATTTATGTAAGCAATGTGCTAATCATGTTAGCAACATAAGAAATGTCAGCAATGTGTTATCATGCTAGCAACATGCTAATTCATGTTAGCAACATAGTAAATCATGCTATCAACATGTTAAATCATGCTAGCAATGTGTTAAATTGTGCTAGCTACATGCTAACACAGACTAGCAACATGTTAAATCACGGTAGTAACATGTTAACTCATGTTAACAAAGTGTTAGAACATGTGAGCAACATGCTAAATCATGTTAACAGTGTAAAACATGATATGCTACTGTGAGGCATTTTGTGTGTTTTGTGAATACTCTAAATCATGCTAAGAACATGCTAATTCATGTTAGCAACTTGGTAAACCATGCTATCAACATGCTAAATCATGCTAGCAAATGTTAAAACGCACTAGCAACATGTTAAATCATGATAGCAACATGCTAATTCATGCTAACAATGTGTTAAACGTGTTAGCAGTGTTAAACACGATAGCTACTTGCTTAAAGGGGTCCTATTATGCTCTTTTACAAAGTCTTGATTTTGTTTTGGGGGTGTACTAGAACACCTTACCATAGCCGCCTGCTAGCTTCAGTGTAAATATTGCGTCAAAATCAAATCAATTTGAGCGTGATTTAAATCCGGATGATTGTAACCACTCAAAGTTCGTCTGCTTTGGGAAAGCTAGCGTGTCTTCGACATAGTGATAGCACTCGTTGCCTTCTCTAGTGCAGCTCAACCAGGTCTCATCCCATTCGCCGATCTTTGTGATATCACAAATCCCGGAAAATATGCATTGTAGTTCAAGCGAGTCATTCGTTGTAGTTTTTGAAAAGTGATTTCTGTTAAATAAAATATCTCCTTTTGAAGTGGACTTTGAGCTTTGTAACTTTGCAGATCTTTTTTATGCTCAAACAGCAACATTACAGACTAACTAAAGTTGAAAAAGTGAAAAAGCATAATAAGACCCCTTTAAACATTTTAGCAACGTGCTAGAACATGTTAATAACATTTTATCGACTTTGAGTAAAATCTTCAGACTTCAGCTTTTATTTCAAACTTTCAAACAAGGCATTGTCCAACCAACATAAAAGTTTATGAACTTTACTCATCTAGTTATATTTTCTTTCAATAAAACTCTTATGCCCTTAATTTTGTGGCATTTTTTTTTTCTAGTGGTGTTGAAAATGGTTTAAAAAAATCTATATTTTTCAAGGTAAATTTTAAAATTTTTCTAACAATTGTATCAAAGTTAGAAATTCCAGTATTGTGACAACACTAACACGCACACACACACACACACACACACACACACACACCCACACAGATGTGGCCAAACTGTTCAGGGTCTCCTATAAGAGTTGAATCTCATTGAGTTGGACAGGGTGCAAGAAAAAAGACTAATTCAGACTGGCATGTTATACTGCAGCTGTCTAATACAAATATGATCTAACCTAACACGCACACACACACACACACACACACACACACACACACACACAGATGTGGCCAAACTGTTCAGGGTCTCCTATAAGAGTTGAATCTCATTGAGTTGGACAGGGTGCAAGAAAAAAGACTAATTCAGACTGGCATGTTATACTGCAGCTGTCTAATACAAATATGATCTAACATCCGCGCTCTCTCTCTCTTGCGTTAATGTGTCATGAGTGTGTGTGGCCAGATGGCACTTCCCCACTTCTGAGAGGGATTCTTTGAACAAACAACAAGCTAGTGAGCCAACAACCACCTCAAAAACAAACAGCCGCCTCACAAACAAACACATAGCGAGAGCAAGAAAATGCATTATTCAGGAGGAGCTGCTTAGAATTCATGTTCATAAATGAGCTGCTTCACTCGTGCTGTCAGAGACTAAAACAACACCACATACACCTGAGAACCGCATCACAAACACTGCCAGTGGTGCCGCTCCCACCCGCCACAGTGCTAGGGTGTGTGGGTGGTAGCCAGTGTTGCTATGTGGTTGCTAGGGTGTTGTGAGTGGTTGCTAGGGCATTGTAAGTGGTAGCTATGACATTGCTATCTGCTAGGATGTCATGAGTGGTTTTAGAGCATTGCTGTGTGGTTGCTAGGGTATTTCGGTTGGTTGCCGGGGTGTTGTAATGTTGTTGCTAGGGCATTGTGAGTGGTTTATGAGCATTGTTGTGTGGTTGCTAGGGTGTTGTAAGTGGTTGCTATGACATTGTTATCTGTTAGGATGTCATGAGTGGTTTTAGAGTTTTGCTATGTGGTTGCTAGGGTATTTTCATTTGTTGCCAGGGTGTTGCTATGAAGTTGCTAGGGCGTTGTGAGTGGTTTAGGAGCATTGTTGTGTGGTTGCTAGGGTGTTGTAAGTGGTTGCTATTATGACATTGCTATCTGCTTGGATGTCATGAGTGGTTTTAGATCATTGCTGTGGTTGCTAGGGTATTTCGATTGGTTCCCAGGGTGTTGCTACGTGGTTGCTATGGCTTTGTGAGTTGTTTAAGAGCATTGCTGTGTGGTTGCTATGGTTTTATAAGTGGTTTCTTTGACATTGCTATCTGCTAAGATGTCAAGAGTGGTTTTAGATAATTGCTACGTGGTTGCTAGGGTATTTTGGTTGGTTGCTAGGGTGTTGCTATGGGGTTTTCAGTGTGTTCTGGGGGTATTAGAGCATTGTTGTTTGGTTGCTAAAGTGCTGTAAGTGGTTACTATGGCATTGCTATCTACTAGGATGTCATAAGCAGTTTAGAGCATTGCTATGGTTGCCAGGGTGTTGTGTGTGATTGTTAGGACATTGCTATGTGGTTGCTAGGGTGTTGTGGGTGGTTGAAGGAATTAGGTGGAATGAATGGAATAAATGTTCATTGGGTTAATATATCTAAATAAGTCTGTAAATATTTATTTTGCATCAGTATCTTGTAGCATCTTGTGGTTGTCTTAACATTTGTGTTATGCATAACATTTAAAAAAAATTACTATAATACACAGTGACCGTTGTAAATGTGCTGTATATAACAGTTGATAAAACTACACACTCTCTCACTTATACATTCATTCATTCATTCTACCCCCTCGTGCAGCCGTGACTCCTGCATGTTTTTCCATGACAGCCTGCTGGAGTGTGTGTGTGTGTGTGTGTGAGAGAGAGAGAGAGAGAGAGAGAGAGAGAGAGATAGGCTTATCTTGTAGCTGGAGGCACTCAAAAGGTGAAAACATGTCATGGACGTCCTCTTAGGGAAACAGGACTCTCTCTCTCTCTGTAGTGGATGAGCGAAATGTCATGGAGGAGCATCTCAGGTGTGTGTGTGTGTGTGTGTGTGGACATTTCTCCTTTTCTTTTTCTCTTAATGGATATTCTCTCCATCCATCTGCTGTTTTGTCCTTCTTCACATTTTAAGCAACTTTCAGCTTTTCCAAGGCTAAACAGTTGAATCTCAGGGAAACACATCTGGGTCACAAAATAAGAAATTATATTTTGCATAAAATGAAGCATATTTTTAGAACCATTTTTTTTTTTCAGTTTTATATACACACACAAGTTTGGCATCAGTAAGATTTTTGTTTTAAGTCTCTTCCACTCACCAAGACTACATTTATTTGTCAAAAATACAGTAAAAACAGTATCATTGTAATATGCTGATTTGTTGCTCAAGAAATATTTCTGATCATTATTAATGTTGAAAATGTTTTTTGTGTAAAACCATGACATAAAAACATAGTGTTTATTTAAAAATTGACATTATAAATGTATTTACTGCCATTATCGATCAATTTAATGCATCTTTCCTGAATAAAAGTATTAATTTCTTGGAAAAAAAATACCGACCCCAAGATTTTGAATAGTAGTATATATATAATTTCAGTCAGCATAAACAAATACAATATAACAAATACTACCATAATATATAAATACTTGACCATGTAAATTTAATTTTTCTATATTACAATAATAATAAAATTACTAAAAATTTAAAGTCAAATAAATTCCTAAATAAGTTCAAATTCAATAAGAATTTGTGAATGCGTTTGTCATGAAAATAATGTTGCGATGGACAAAATCATTAAGATGCTTAAAAAGGTTTCCTGTTCTTTAAAGGTGAAGTATGTAATTTATAGACTATGTAAAAACACATAGTTTGATTGCAGAAAATCAGTCATTTGTTGGCTAATTCTCCCCAGAAATACTTGTTATATTGCAAACAGGAATATGTTTGTTTGAAAACTTTATTTAATTATTTTTTCCAATTTAGTTTGGTGCTGCTAGTGGCAGCTTTCCTCTTGATTTTGTTGAAATGCAGGCTTGTTCTTGACAGGTTTGTGAGATTCACTCAAGCACTCTGTGTGTCTTTGTCTCTGTTCCTCCTGTCGTATGTTGTCTTCCCTCTCTTGTTTTCTTCTTCTCTCTGGATGTGTAGGGAATTCATAGTCTAACGTCAGAGAAACGCTGTGTGCCGAGAGAGAAGAAGCACTGTAAATACTGGATGGAGTCTATTTCTGTCTCGGAACATGAGATTGACTGTTAAATGCACACACGTACACAAACACACACGCACTCGCTGTTTATAGAGCAGCGTTTCTCCATGTTGGGGTTTCTTTCCATAATAAAACAGGCCAGATCTCTGCCTGCTCAGGGTGAAAGGTTCTCCATCACAACATTCACATACATGCACAAAACATCTTAGATTATTGACTCAGGAAAAAAAAAAGATCAAAATGATGATTTAGAGAATTCATGAGAGAGTGCTTTCTTCACATTTCTGCTGTTTAACCTCCTTATTTGTCGGATGTCTTAAAAAAAGCAAGGTTAAGTTTACATCAGTTTATCAGTTTACATCTTGCAATTTTGTAAAATAAAATAAAAAAATAAAGATAACTGCAATTTTTAACCAACAATTCTGACTTTTTTCTCATTACTGCAAGTTCATATGCCACATTTCAGACTTATCTTTTTTTATTTCGTCTTGGAAACATGCTTTCATAATGACAGAAGGCTGAAGCGCACAACACACTTTAACAAGAAAAACACTTATCACATACAGTACAATAAAGAAACAAATAACAGTGACCTTATTAACTTTATGGCTGCTTTGTTACTTCGTAAATGTCTGGATTTCGAACCTTTGCACTTCAGAAACTTCATCAGGTCCAGATTACCCAATCAAAGCTTGTCACCATGACCAGAGACGCAAGCGGACGGGCATAAAATGGTGAATGTCGATTATGCATTAGCTAGTGTGTGTGTGCTGGGGAATACTGAGGTTGAAGAACAAATGTTGTGAGTGTTGAATGTGCCTTTCCTGTGATGTGTGTGACGTTCTCCTGAGTTTTAAACCTCAGCTGAAGCGAACAGTGTCAGAAACGTCTCACTAAATATAACACACCCTGACAGCGATCTGAATCGCCGGATTCCCTCGCTACTTTGAAGAATTCTAATTACTGTCAGTGTTTTCCATGTGTGTGTGTGTGTGTGTGTGTGTGTGTGTGTGTGTTGTAATCCATCACAGCTCAGGCATTACAGACAGTTGTGCTTGTATGTGTAATTCCACTGTAATTAGTGTTTATTCAGGATGCAGTGATTCATCCACAAATAGCCAAATGTTCCTGTTAAAAGAAACAGTAAATAAACAATAATGAATGGTGGGTGTTTGAATTTAGTGGAAAATATCCAGAAATACAAGCAAATCTAACCGCTTTCGTTTACTTTGCCCGGGCTGCTTTAAATTGGCTTTCACACCGACGATGGATTTTTATGGGCTTCCTAAACTTGGGTGGGTAAATCAACTAGAACCAGACGTTCACAACACTGACCTTCTCTCTCTGTGCAATCTATAGAGCCGTGAGGATATATCACCCAACAACAGAGCCAATCTAGATTCAATTACCAACTGGGCCAAGAGTGCAATTTATAACTACACACACGCATGTGGACGCTCCTGAGGATGGTAGAGGTCGCGCTGCATGCATTAAACTCCCGTGTTTACCGTGGAGATCGGTGAGGAATTCAGCGTCATGAATTTCTGAACGTAATTTATAGCTGAAATCTCAAGTGCATCCCGCTTACGATTCATAAGCTGAATCCTCAGCGAACAGAATTTGAATTTATTGTCGAAATGAATATTTCCTTAGTCACAAAGGTGTGTGCATGCATTTGCATTCTGAATAATTATGCTTTGTGTTCATTTTCAATGTTTTATATGATTTATGTCAGCTCATGGAAACTCTGGATATGAATTTATATGCTGCTGATTTTGTATCTCTGCATAAACGATGCAGTTTTTGGCATGGTTTGGCAACTTTTAATGCTTCTAAGTTTGTCTTTTACTGATTTTGGATGGGCAATCTGGGTCTGTTACAATGCAAAAAGTGCTGTTCTTCTTTCGTATTTTTTTTTTTGGTCCTGTTTTCTAGTACAAATATGAAACATTCTTAAATCAAGGTACATTTACTTGAAATGCAAAATTATGTAAGATTAGAAGTTTTGTTTTATGAGTAATTTATCAAAATGAAATGTGGTTTGTGCTTAAAACAAGAACAAATATTTGCCACTGGTATCAGAAAAATAAACTTGTTTTTCTGACCCCATTGGCAAATATTTGTTCTTGTTTTAAGCACAAACCACATTTTCAGGCTTCTTATCTTATGTCATTTTGCATTTTAAATAAATGTTTAGATATTTTAAGAATGTTTAGATATTTGTGCCAGAAAATTAGACAAAAATACATAATGAAAACTACCTAACCAGGTCAAGATGGTGTTGTTGCATGTAAACCAGTTTGAGCAATGCTAAAACCAGCACGAAAGCATCCAAAACATACTTTATACTACTAACAAGAAATTAAATCTTCTTAACCGGTCATAACCTGTTCTTAACCTGGTCACCAGATAAACTGGCTTAGCTGACCTCAGCAATTTTTTTCCCACAATACTTTATTTTATACATATACGCTTTGATGCATGTTTGTAATTAAATGACCACATGCTTGTGTGTTTTATGTACAGAAAAAAACTGCAGTGTGGATATTTCTGCTGATGGTTTGGCTATGAATCACTAAAATAATGTGCCTTTCAGCTAGTTTAAGAAGACACCACTGGCTGATTGAAGGTTTTAGTGATGCTCTTTAAAGGAATAGTTGACCTGAAAATAAAAATTTACTGAAAATGTGTTCACCCACAGGCCATCCAAGATGTAGATGAGTTTGTTTCTTCATCAGATTTGGAGAAATGTAGCATTACATCACTTGCTCAGCAATGGATCCTCTGCAGTGAATGGGTGCCGTCAGAATGAGAGTCCAAACAGCTGATAAAAACATCACTATAATCACTCCAGTCCATCAGTTAATGTCTTGTGAAGCCAAAAGCTGCGTGTTTGTAAGAAACAAATCTATCATTATGATGTTTTTAACTTCAAACCGTTGCTTCCATAATCCATAATAATACTTCCTCTTGTTGTGAGAGAGTGATATGCACAGATCAAGCACCGTTTACAAGCCAAAACAGCCCAAAACAGCTCTAAACAAAAATGTGTGTGGATTTTGATGTGAGAGGCAACAGGAGATGGACTTTTTCACTGGAGGAAGCGTTGTTATGGATTATGGACATATTACGTATTTTAGCCGGAAACAACGGTTTGAAGGTAAAAGTGTCTTAATGATGGATTTGTTTCTGACAAACATGCAGCTTTTGGCTTCACAAGGCATTAATTGATGGACTGGAGTGGTGTGGATTACTTGTGGATTATTGTGATGTTTTTATCAGCTGTTTGGACTCTCATTCTGACGGCACCCATTCACTGCAGAGCATCCACTGGTGAGCAAATAATGTAATGCTAAATTTCTCCAAATCTGATGAAGAAACCAACTCATCTACATCTTGGATGACCTGAGGTTGAGGACATTTTCAGCAAATTCTCATTTTTGGGTGATGGAAACACCCAGGACACCCTGGCACTGATGGAACATGCGTCAACACTTTATATTTGGTGCTAAATTGTACAGTTTTTCAGTGTGACATTGCTAAACATATTGACTTCTCGCTGTAATTCTCCTCCAGGTTTTACTGGGATCTCACCATGCTGCTCCTGATGGTGGGAAATCTCATCGTCATTCCCGTGGGCATCACCTTCTTCAAGGACGAGCACACGCCGCCGTGGATCGTCTTCAACGTGGTTTCCGACACCTTCTTTCTCATGGACCTGGTGCTAAACTTCCGCACAGGAATTGTGAAGGAGGACAACGCGGAGATCATTCTGGACCCTCAGCAGATCAAGATCAAATATCTGCGCTCATGGTTCGTGGTGGACTTCATCTCTTCTATCCCCGTGGACTACATCTTCCTCATTGTGGAGACGCGCATCGATTCGGATTTCTACAAGACGGCGCGCGCTCTGCGGATCGTACGCTTCACCAAGATCCTCAGTCTGCTGCGGCTGCTGCGGCTCTCGAGGCTCATACGCTACATTCATCAATGGGAGGAGGTGAGTGGATGTTTTTAGTGTTTTTACCACGTTCACCACTCATAACTACAGATATCTGATGATAATGTGACCCGGGGAGGGATTTAACATCTCTGCCCAGAGGAAAATATTATTGCTTTCATAGCACAAGAGATTCAGTGGAGTTGTCAGTTATGTATAATTTAAAGCAACAGTTCAGCTAAAAGTAAAGTTTCCATCATTATTTGCCCATGGCATATCAAGACATGCAAGTTTGACGTCAGTTTACATGCACATCAATGCATTATGAAAAATGTGATGTTTATATGCATACTGGCATCAGAATATTCCTATAGACGTTGCTGTTATAAATATGCTGATCTACACATTTCCTGCTGTTATTCTCTAAGAGATTTGAGAACTTTTTCACTCAAACACTTTTGACCTTCAAAAATGCCAGACAACACCACCACAAAATGTATAATAATAATAATATGATTATTACTATTAATGTACATTTATTTTAATAATTCTAAAAATAATAATGTACACAATAATTTAATTAGGACTTGAACACTTCTGACCTTCAAACATGCCAGACAACGCCTCCACAAAATTTATAATAATAATAATAATAATTATTATTATTATTATTATTATTATTATTATTGATGTACATTTCTTTGAATAATTCTAAAAAATAATAATGTTCACAATAATTTAATTAGGACTCGAACACTTCTGACCTTCAAAAATGCCAGACGACACCGCCACAAGCATAAAAAAAATAAAAATAATTGAAAAAATATGTACATTAATAATAATAATAATTATTATTAATGTACATTTCTTTTAGTAATTCTATCAAATAATACAATATTTTTGTTGATTATTATTATTACTGTCTTTATTATTATTGACATTTCTTTTAATAATTCCATAAAATGGAAGTCTTGTTAATAGTTTTGTTTTCTGAATACTGATGTACATGTAAACATAGGCTAATGCTTCTGTGAGTATGATGACTATGATGACTTTTTGTATTTTGGTTAAACTATTGCTTTATTGGAGTTTTTAATTATGTGAGAGTCAATCTTTAGTGTTTCTCCTAAAGTTTATAAGTAGAAAAGAAATGCATGCTATGAGATTAGCGGATAGCAGCTCATTTCATGTTCTCTTCATCCTGAGATGTCTGATGTTTGACTGCAGAGGTTTGATGTGTTATGTTTGCAAATATGAGCATAGTTTAAGGCATTTGTGAGACTTGCTCTCCATTTGATCTCGTTGTTGTCTTGCAGAAGTGGTTGAGATACTGAAGCGATCTGATTTGTGCTGTTAGAATCCAGTTTGTTCTCTGTTTGCAGAAATCACAAGCTGGAAGCAGCATATGCTTCGTGACTCTCATTTCCAGCCAGTCTGCGAGCTTTGGCAGAAATCGAAGTGTTGACTCTTACACGTATCAATTAATGAATATTTCAAAGCAGAGTGCTAACATTAGGCTGTAATTTTCTCTGGTCCTCTTGAGGATGGGTTTGGATGGTGATTAAAGCGATGATTAGAAGCGTTCGTCTCTCAGCATCAGTAGTGAACGGGTGAACAGGGTCTCAGAGGTGCGCGGTGAGAAGTGAATCCGGCGAACACAGCTGCTGCCTCATTTAGTCGGCCGTGTTAGTTCTCACGACAGCATATCACGCTGTCTTCCACAGCGGCACGCTGCAAATTGAACGGCTCCTATTAGAAGCGTGCAAAACATGTCAGACGTCAAAAATACATGGGAAAGTCTCAATAACAAATCGTCAGACTAGTTTTCAGAGCAGTATTTGTTAAGCTGATGCTTACAGAGTAGTTTACAGAATACTACATTAGTGATACGTTTGAGGATTTTCTGATTCTGATAATATAATATAATATAATATAATGTAATGTAATGTAATGTACTTTGTGTACTTTAGTAAAAAAAAAAAAGTATGTTCTATGACAAAATGTAATTGAAATTTCATGATTAATTGTCCTACAAATAATTAGCAATTAATTATTTAATTCTGTTTTGTTCTTGTCATTCTTGTCTGTACAGTCTAAGCCTAATAGCCTAATTGTATATATAATAAAATAGGCCCATTGGATTTACTTTAATGCTGTAAAAATTAATATTTATATAATATAATATAATATAATATAATATAATATAATATAATGCAGTCTGATTAAACCCACAAATTTTGTTGGAAGGAAGACATTTGACTGTCTTTGTGTATTTTAAAAACAATTATTTTTTTTATATTCTCTGACAAATCTGTGATTGAAATTGAAACTGCACAGTTATTGTGGTTGTCTCAAATAATTGCCACGATCATATGATTAATTAAAAAGAGTGACAGAAATATAATCGCAGTGTTCACAATGCTGCTTGTTTGAAGTTTCCTTATAAAAACGTTCGCAGACGTCCTGGTGTGGTGTTTTAAAGTGCCCCTATTATGCCATTTCTAGTATTGCCTTTCATGCAGTGTGTAATGTAGCTGTATGTGAATGTAAACGATCTGCAAAGTTGTAAAGCTGAAAGTGCACGATAAATAAAGTTATTATCTCCCAAAATAAAGAATCGACTCTGAACAGCTGAAACGAGTCGTTAGTAATTTGAATCCCACTAGCACATTTGCATAATGCGCGCCTATGTTCTACGTTGGCCGGCTGCGAACAACTTGACCCCGCCCACAAATACGTCATTCTACTGACGACTGCTTCGCTAATCTCGGTGAGTTCAACGCGGGATTCACAAAACGCTTGCTGTTGAAAGATGGATCAGTATCCTGTTTATTTGGACCAACTGAATTACAACCTGTAAGTATGATAAATAATAGATGTTTATATTTTCTATAGAGCGTTCAAAATACAGAACTATGGCAATGGGCGCATCGTTTCCGAAACGCGCTGTATGCCGTAGACCAATCACAACAGACTGGGCCATCTGACCAATCAGAGCAGAGCGGAAAGGAGGGTTTTAGAGAGAATTAATCTTTGAACTGCGTCGAACGAATCGTTTGAGAATCGCTGGAAAATGAGGTGATATTAAATGCATATTTTGAGAAAGCTAAAGCATTTTTTGACCTTGCATGCATGTAATCCTATTATAGGAGACTCCCAAAACAATATTAGGAACCATATAAATGGCATAATAGGGGCACTTTAAATAAATGGAAAACACTACTTTATTATTTTAACTTGATTTTACTGCATTTTAGACCTAAAAGCTTCTGCACCCTGTTTGTGATGGAGGAAAGTGCAGGCAGAGGAACACAGCAGGAACTGACTGAACTGGAAAACTAGAGATGAGATGAATTGAGTGGAGATCCTTGTTATCTACACACACTTCTGACTAATTTTCATCTTACCTCCATATAATACATACTGATGTAGTATTTAAAAGCACAGGAGTAACCAAGGAAATTCTGTATCGCTGCTCTTCCACAAGCGCCACCTGCTGTCAGAGAGTGAACTTGCGTTCTCATTCATCCATCTGCTGTTTTTGTTTCATGCAGTTACATTTTATGTAGTGTAATTTCACAAAGCTAAGGTCAGATCATTCCGTCTTTGCTTTAAATTAAATGTAATTTACATAAAAAACGGCTCATACTGTATGTAGCATCTTTGTTTGGATCGTGATTAAAGTGCAGTGGCTCTGCAACCGTTTCATGCATTGTGATTCATCTAAAGGCACAGTCATGGAGAGATTGTGATAAACCGTGAAACTGCCAGAATATAAAAAAATTTAAAAAAGTGATAAAGATTTTTGTTCAAACCGCCCAGCACTAAGCAGCATAATATGTGACAGAAAGTGAGCGGACCTTGATGGGGCGGAAATGAAAAGCCATCTGTCCCTGATCTTAGATGAGTTTAATGGTGTCTTAACTGTCATGAAACTGTCATCATGATTTAATGTAGAAGAGCTATTTTTACCACTGAATGTTTAAGGGTATAAAAGAGTCTGTGGCACCTTTGAGATACACTACCATTCAAAGGTTTAGGGTCAGTACCTTTGATTTTTGCTAAAGAAATTAATACTTTTATTCAGCAAGGATGCATTAAATTGATCAAAAGTGACAATAAAGATGTTTATAATGTTACAAAAGATTTCTATTTCAAATAAATGCTATTCTTTTGAACTTTCTATTCATCAAAGAAGCTGAAAAATCAAATGTACCACGGTTTCCATAAAAACATGAAGCAGCACAACTGTTTTCAACATTGATAATAATCAGAAATGTTTCTTGAGCAGCAAATCAGCATATTAGAGTGATTTCTGAAGATCATGTGACACTGAAGACTGAAGTAATGATGCTGAAAATTCAGCTTTGATCACAGCAATCAATTACATTTTAACATATATTCACACAGACAACAGTTATTTTAAATTGTAATAATATTTCACAAATTTCACAGTGTTTTTGATCAAATAAATGCAGCCTTGGTGAGCAGAAGAGACTTCTAAAAAATCTAACCGACCCTAAACGTATGTAATTATATTAAATTAATTATATAATTCAGTTAAAACCTTGTTTCTCCTTATGTCAATCATAGGATCTTGTCAAAAATGTTGTCAACGATTTTTTAAATATTTCAATTTTTTTATTTCTGTAATTTGGTATACATCACATTTGCTGTTTTTAAATTCATTATTTATATTATTTATCATTACATGTGTTTAATTGCATGTTAATCAGTCAAGAAAAACATGTTCCTATAGATGAAAGGAATAGTGGGGATATTAAACATCAACATTTGAATTCATTTCTTTTCATTTCTTTTTATTTATTATTTATACAGTAGTAATATCGACAGCAGACTGGTGGTAATCCTGCCGAGATGTTTTCCCATTCTGTTTCAGTGTTTCAAATAATGTACACAAAATTTTAATTGACCAAAAGCAAAGCTAACCCCTTGATGCTGACAATCTCACAATTAAATACATCTTCTTCTCAAAAGTTTGGAAGATGCTGATCTCCACCTTCCTGGAGGAAGTTGCTCTCCTGTGAGTGAATGCAGTTCGTCAGCGTGTTATTAAATCAAACTCATATGAAGGCTTAATGAGTCCCTCCTGCGATCAGCAGATGCTCTCGCTGACACGGCCATCCAAACAAACCTCACTTTCAGTGTCCAGGGGCCTTTTGGGGCCATCGCTGGGAGTTTTAATGGAGTGGATGTTTTTAAGAGCTGAAGCAGCCCCTCTCGGCCCGCATTATGCAAACGACGAAGCTTAAGCACTCTCTCTGCGTGAACCGAACGGCTCTGAGTGCTTCTCAATGGCCTGAGTTTGCGTGAGGGATCGTTTCGAAGGCGTTGTGGAGCTTCGGTAGCCGGACCATCTGTGTTTGTTTACTGAGCGAAGGCAGGGAGTCCTTCTCTATTAATATCGGCATCTGGGATTGTTCTGATTTATGGCTCGTGTCGCTGCGATTGGATGTTCAGGATGGAAAGCATAGTGTTCAGTATGGCACAGTTTCCTGAGGTTCTGCAGTGCAAAAACACAAATATAGTCATTTTAGGCTGGTTTGGCGTCACGCCTGACACATACAGTAGGTTGAGATAAAGTCTGCAGGAGGAGGTAGAAACATGGGTTTAACAGCATATTAAGGGATGTAAGACGGTTTGGCAACATAAAAGGCCAATGTACAAATGTGACTTGTGTAATATAAATATTCACACAGCAGGTGGGCTCTAAAACCATGTAAATAAAGAATCAAAAACCCTCATCGTCTAGGCATACTACCTTACTGATTCATTTCCTCTAGGATTCAGTTTGTTTGCTATACACAGTATGCAAATTGAATACTGTATGCATGACCAGTTACATGTGAAGTATGTGAACACTGTGTGTGAGAGACTGTATCGTCCCCATAATATTTTTCGGAGACTCCCCTCCAGTCTTGAATATTTGGTTAAAATGTGTTTGGTTAGTATGCATTTCAAACAGTAGAATACTATGCTATGGTCACATGATCTCATTACATGTATGTTTAATTGCATGTTAATTAGTCAAGAAAAACATGTTCCTGGTTGAAAGAAAAAAAATGTATAACAATATATATTTTTTGTTTGTTTGTTTTATTTTATTGTATTTATTTTATTTTTATTTATTTAAATAGTAGGTGATGTGCCATTATAAACGTAAGCATTTTACTTAATTTCTTTCAATTCATTTATTTTAAATTATTTTTAATTTTATTGTATTTATTTTTATTTAATTAATTACATTTTTTAAATAGTTGATTGTGTACCATTCTAAACATAAACATTTTAATTAATTTATTTTAATTTGTTTATTTTAATTAGTTTTTTTATTTATTTAGTTAGTTATTTGTATTTATTTTAATTAATGTAATTATGTATTTAAAAAAATGTATGAATTTATTTTTATATTATTTTTTTTGTTAATAGTAGGTGTGCCATTCTAAACATACCCAAATAATTTTAATGAAAATGCTGCCAATGGATGAATATTGTCATCATTATTATTAAGGCTTAGATTGGATATAACTTTGACTTTATCACTTTCAGTAGGGTTATTTATTTATTTATTTGTTTGTTTGTTTTGATTTGAAAGTTTTTTTTAAATGGTAGGCGATGTGCTATTCTAAACATGTATTTATTTATTTAAAATAATTCTAATGTATTTTATTTATTTATTTTATTTATTTTTAAATAGTAAATCAAATAGCTGCAGATGGGTAAATATCATCATCATCATTATTATCAAGGCTTAAATTGGATGTAACTTTGACTGGGTGTTTATCACCTCCAGTAGGGTTATTTATTTGTTTGTTTGTATTTAAATGCATTTAATTTATTTGATTACATTTATTTTTTAAATTATAGGTGATGTGCCATGTATATATAGTTTTAAATTAGTTAATTATTAATTTATTTATTTTAATTCGTTTTAATTTATTTATTTTAAATAAAATTAATGCATTTATTTGTTTATTTAAATAGTAGATGAAATAGCTTTCAATGGATAAATATTATTATTACTATTTTTTATTATTTTTAAGGCTTAGGTTGGAAGTAACTTTGACTGGATGTTTAGCACCTCTGGTAGGTTTGTTTAGGTCTGCAGACACTGCGAAACACTTGATTTAGGGTTAGGCTGTGAGGATGGTGTTGTGATTTAGCACACAGCATGACAGTATTTCTCAGAGAAAGCTCCTTCATCAGTGATTACTGTTGTCTGGTCTTTCATTCACTGCGCTGGACATAAACATACTGATGGATCGAGTCTTCTCTTTCACCGTGGCTCAGTTTTACAATAGAAAGACTTATAAGAAATTTTCTTCCCAGGTTTCTGATAATGTTCTCTCTTTTTTTTCCATTGCAAATGTTGTTAAAAATAAGTAAGCATTGTGCTTCGTGCTTCGTGAACCAGATGTCTCCTTTGATAATTGTAAGATTTTCTGTCATCCCTCACTCCTTCATTGATTCATTTTCCCATCGCTCATGTGCTGAAACCAGCAGGTTTTGGTCCAGTCTGCTAGATTTGAGTCTTTCTGTTTGTTTCTCTGTCTGTCTCTCTCATTTCTCATCAGCTTCGTCAATCAGCGCTGAGATGTTTGGTCGCTGCGTGATGCTCTCATCGTTAACGTGTCTCGTGTCAATTAGAGTCAGAGCGGCCGAGCGTCCATCACTCTGTGGGAGAGAGAGAGAGAGACGGTCAAAAACCTCTGTAGTTTTGGTGATTTATACATTCATAGGTTCGTCACTCGCCGTTAAGACAAGACACATTAGTCTTCATTCCCCTGATTCACAATAATGTCTTTATAATAAGCCCATATTAGAGAGGAGTTCCACAATCTACCCAGAGCACTTCTCATTTTAATTGCGCTCCAGTCTGTTTCCATTTCACCGTGCTAATTTATTAGAGTCCAAGTGTGTAGAAAGACAGGAGAGAGAGCAAAGTCCTTCGGCTGTGTTCAAAAACTGCCTACCTATATGTATATACAGTGTGTGTGTGTGTGTGTGTGTGTGTGTCTTGTGTCCATAGACAATATCTGGATAAATGGTGCTATAATTTGATGTTTTAATGTATTCATGAGAAATACTGGAGTTTCATTGATGTGAATGGATCTATTAATTTTTTGATAGATAAATAAATAAATAAATAAATAAATAAATAAATAAATAAATACAAATATGCTGTAACCCCCCCTAAAATTGTTATTTTAAAATAAATAAATTGAATTAAATTTTTTATTAATAATAACAATCATCATCGTCATTTGTAATATCAATATTCATAATATTCAGACAAATAAGTATTATTATTATTTGTCTTAATATTATGAATATTGATGATGATGATGATGATGATGATGGTAAAGTATTATGTTATTGTTTTGTTTTTATGTTTTACTACTGCTAGTACTACTACTGATAATAATAAATTATCATCATCATCAACAATAATAGTAATTTATTAGTAGTATGTAGTATTGTTAATATTAATAATAACATTGATATTAATATTAACATGAATATTAATTTCAATATTAATATTGATATTAATATTAATGTTATATTTTTAACATAACACTTTTTTGTTACTGTTTTGTTCAAAAACAAATGCAACTTAAGTACAACAGTTACATTTCTAAGAACTTGTAACTTGAAGTAGATTTGTACATGACTCTTTTTTTTTCATCATCTCGGTTTTCCTGATTCATCATTGACCCCAAAGCTGAATGAAGATGCTGCCATTTAAACGAATTGTACATTCATATGATGCATTAGTTTGTATTATCGCTTGAATCTGAAATGTCTTTCTCTTTTTATCTCTAGCGTTGTCTCTTTCTCGCTATCTGTCTGTCTGTCTGTCTGTCTGTCTGTGATGATACAGCAGTAAAGGCAGACAGTCAGTAATGAGGGTGACTTTTACACATCGCTGCATGATTAATTCAGATGCTTTTACATCTAGTTAATGTTACAGAGAGCCAATTATTTAATCCGAGCTCATGCTGTTTCTCTGCGCTCAGACCGAGCCAGAGCGACGTAATGCTCTGTTTGTCATTACACTGTCCTGGCAGAGGAAAGAGTTATTAAAGACAAACATACGAGCACTAATCACCGTCTGACTGTGGATGAGAGAGAGAGACTGATTTATAGGGCTTTTCTCGTCACTCAATAACAATAGCATCATGTGAGCATATTCCTCTCACATAAGCTTTTAAAAGCTGTGTTTTAAAGCAACTCGAGTGGTTTTTAATAAGCACCGGTGCAGTTAACACTGCGTGCTGTGGCTTCACTCACATTAAGTAGCTTTCAATTGTAGAGGCCATTAACACCCAACTGACCGGCGGCTTCTCTAGAGGATACTTAACATTAGGATTAGCCATTCACTTTCTTCAGCTCTCTCTCTCTCTACACACACTCGCACACACACTAAAGCAGAGCAATTGTAGACTGTGCTCCATAAGGGTGGGAGTCTTTAGGCGATTCATCATTCGATTTTAATTCAGGGAATCACAATATGATTCCAAAATGTTTTTTGAACTCTTTCCATTTTAGAGTTGGCAAGTTTGATTCATTTCCATGAATCAGTTCAATTTGTTGCATTCAAAAGACTGATAAATGATTCTTTTGCATCATCACAAAAATATTCTTGAACGTTCTTGAACA
>NW_015537936.1:663894-665261 GCF_001515605.1 Sinocyclocheilus anshuiensis | reverse complement strand
TAATAATAATATGAACCTTAATTAATTATTACATTATATAAATTATATAAATATTTTATACATAATATAAAAATAACTTTTCACAATAAGTTCTCATTTGTTTATATTGCTTAATGAACAATATTTTTACAGCATTTATTAACCTTTGTTAATGTTAGTTAAAAAATGTTCATGTTACACTCTAAAAAATGCTGGGTTGTTTCAACCCAACATTGGGTCAAATGTGGACTAACCCAGCCGTTGGGTTAAATTTTTACATTCAAATTTTAACCCAAAAGTTGGGTTAGTCCATATTTGACCCAAAGTTGGGTTGAAACAACCCAGCATTTTTTAGAGTGTAACTTTTGATTTTAATAAAATATAACGAAGAATAATTAATGCTTTATTATTCATAATATAAAATAATATAGTTAACTAATGTTACCAAATGAAAAATTAAACTTTATTATAAAATGTTACCAAATTTGATCATAGAAATATATATGTATTTTAAGCTATATCGTCCAGCCTTACATATCAGTTGAATTGATTTTAACGTTTTTATTTTTCTGTTTTTACTAGTGCACATGTTAATTTAGCTTCCATTGAATGCTTTAAAATGCTGCCATCCCAAATTAGGACTGTGTGGATAAAATCATATATATTGCAGTTATTTTTCTCATGGTATTGTGCAAATCCTTGTATTTGTACTTTTGTTTTACTTATGTGTGCATTCATATAATTCCTTTCAGTTCAATTCATGAAAAATGTACTGTGTGTCTGAGTATTTAAAGCAGCATTTACAGGTTTCATATGTGTCACATTGTAAGGTAGTCGGTGATACTCTGCCCTGTTTCAAATGTCAGTGACATTCAGATTGACCAGTGTGTGACGGCTTGTGTCCAACATGTCCTGTCTCTGCTTCTGTCCCCGTTCAGATTTTTCATATGACCTACGACCTGGCCAGCGCAATGGTGCGAATCGTCAACTTGATTGGAATGATGCTGTTGCTCTGTCACTGGGACGGATGCCTGCAGTTCCTGGTGCCGATGCTGCAGGATTTCCCCGCCGACTGCTGGGTGTCCAAGAACAAGATGGTGGTGAGTGTTTGCAAACACAATCTGTCTCTCCTCCCATCAGGAGCTGCTCCCACAGGGGCTCTTCACCTACGAGTATGCGCATTTTAACCTCACCATGAGTTAGGGCCGGTATGACTCTACGAGTCGTGACGGTAAAAATCTGTCTAGAAATGTAGGAACTACCTGTTGCATAATAATTTTGAGTCCTTTGTTTTGATATTAAGCGTTTCATAACATTAAAGGCACAATATGTAATTTTTCACCGCTAGAGGGCACGTATTCAAAACAAAGGCGTAGTTTGATGACGCT
>NW_015537936.1:642343-663884 GCF_001515605.1 Sinocyclocheilus anshuiensis | reverse complement strand
AGCAGAGCTTTTATTATGCCACAGTCGACCGCTTCCGCTCCTTCCGGTCGTGAGTATGTGGGGTAAAGCAGCGCTGTTTTATCATAGTAGATACGTTTGAAAGTTCTGTTATAATGCTACTCTGTGCGGTCATCACTGGTCTATTAAAACGCACAACATATTAAAGCGTCTTTGGTGTTTCCATGTTTTCTAAAAAAAATCGAGGGGTTATGAAGTCATTAGCAGGCAACAACGCTCCGTGTCACTAGTTAAAATAGCTTATTTCTCTGGATTTAAACATTCTTCGAAACATTTGGGAGTCAGCAAGTCAGTAAAATATATAACACTGTTCTAGTGGTTTTTGGATATTTTAATAAAAAAATCGTACATATTGTGCCTTTAAGCGATTTTTTGCACTGACTTGCTATTCCTTTATCATTTATCTGATCTTTTGATTTGTGTCCATCAAGATGAGATGAAGTACTTTTTGAAGTACATTATAACAATGAAGTGCACTGAAGTACTTACAAGTAATTACATATTACATATTTAATTGTAAATGTTGTGTTATTAATCAATGTTATTAATTTTAAGTGTTTTTTAATAAAAATAGCCCTATGTATCAGGCGAATTAAGATATATATAATATTCAATTACGATATTTTACTTTAATTTTACAGTTTTTGATTTTACGGTCATTTCACCATTTTTTAAGGGATTTTTTTTTTTACAGTGTACATATATATATTATATAATATATTATATAGAGAATTTATATAAAGATTATTATTATAATTAACCATTTTTAGTTGAATTATTATTGAATTTATATTATTATGTACTGTATTGCGATATATGCATTTCCATTATGTCAAATGACTCATATCAGCACTAGTGAAGGCCTGTATTTCTGCAATAAACTGTGTTCTTACATAAGGTGACTGAGTTAGTTGGGTGACGTGTCACAGATTGTGGTTTTTCTACAGCCTTAATTCAATATCCGTCTAGTATTGACAATGCTCTGATGAGCTGGGCTTTAATTTCCTCTTGTTTTTAGTCAAGGGGACATGCAGTCACCAAGTCCCCAGCGTCCAGAGAGAGAGGACAGTCTTGTTCTTGACGTCCATGAGATTTAGTTTCCCTAGTTGAATGCCAGAGACCCGAGACGTGACCCTGAATCATCCCGACGAGAGCGAGGTTGGCAAAAGTCCTCTCAGGATCTGCCATGGTTTATCGATGAGGCCTGCGGCTGCTCGCCAGCTTCCCTGAGGGGTAATTGGTGGTCCGTGATTGTCCCGGTCCTACAATAACATAAAGCCAGAGATCAGATTCAAACAAGCACGTTATCAGTCAGCAGGGAGGCGAGCAGACAACAAACACACCGCGGGCCCACACAAACTGTGAGATTATCGTAAAAAAGCTGTTTAGTATTTTAAGCCACTTACCATTATTTGTTAGATGTCAGCAGGGTTTCAAATCAACACTCAGCCAGTGCCAAACACCAGAAAATAATAACTTTGGTTAATTTCACCTTTGTTTTATAGGTAACACTTACAATGGGGTTTCATTTGTTAACATAAACAAACAATGGCAATACTTTTACAGCATTCATTAATGTTCATTTCAACATAAACTAATGTATTTCTACAATTTTACAATTGCATATGTTAGCAATAGTTATAGGAATAGTTCACCCAATAATAATCATTATTAAAAATGTCATCACTCTTAGGCCATCCAAGATGTAGATGAGTTTGTTTCGTCATCAAATTTGGAGAAATGTTGCATTACATCACATGCTCAGTGAATGGGTGCCGTCAGAATGAGAGTCCAAACAGCTGATAAAAACATCACAATAATCCACAAGTAATCCACACCACTCCAGTCCATCAGTTAACATCTTGTGAAGTGAAAAGCTGCATGTTTAAAGAAAAAATCCATAATTAAAATGTTTTAACCAGCTAAAATGCGAGTCCATAATCCATAATAATGCTTCCTCCGGTGAAAAAGATGTCGTGTCTGAATTAGGAAAGAAATCTGCACAGATCAAGCACCGTTTACAAGCCAACAGTTCTAAACACTGTTTAGTGTTTGTCTGTTTAGTTGCTGTCTAATGTTTTTGGATTTTGATATGAGAGGACAACACAGGATGGACTTTTTAACTGGAGGAAGTGTTATTATGCACTGAAAAAAATTATTCATTGAATTTACTAAAATTTTTTAAGGTAGACTAAGTGTTTGCAATCAGTTTATTTTAGCTACATTTAAATAAATAAATTTAGTTGACTACAAGATGTTGCTAAAATAAATTGTTTGCAACCACTAACCTTTAAATTTTTTTTGTAAATTCAATTAATCATTTTTTTCAGTGTGGATTATGGATTCATATTTAACTCATAAATTCATAACGTCTTAATCTTGTTTTTTAGAAACACAGCTTTTCTCTTCTCGAGATGTTAACTGATGGACTGGAGTGGTGTGGATTACTTGTGGATTATTGTGATGTTTTTATCAGCTGTTTGGACTCTCATTCTGACGGCACCCATTCACTGCAGAGCATCCATTGCTGAGACACTGATGCAATGCTACATTTCTCCAAATCTTATGAAGAAACAAACTCATCTACATCTTGGATGATCTGAGGGTGAGCACATTTTCAGTAAATGTTCATTTTTGAGAGAACAATTCCTTGAATGCAGTGTGAACCAACATGAACAAGCAATGAACAATTGTACCTTTACAAATATTAACAAGATTGATAAATGCTGTAAAAAATAAATTGCTCATTGTTAGTTCATGTTAGCTATTGCATTAACTAATGTTATTACATAAGAGTACATTGAAGTTTAGGTGATGATTTTCTCAATATTTTAAATACATACTCATATATTAAAGTCAAATAGGGCCACGCTGTATCTTTTCAAATTCACTTTTGATGCCCGCAGCTCCTTTAGGTTGTTAGATCCAGCTATTCCAGTGACGGGGCTGTCATTATGAAATGGTATGATCTTTTTCCTCTTTTTGGAGAGCTGTAATAAGCTGTCGCTCTCTCAGGATTGAGCCCCTACAGAAATGAGTCGGAAAGCAATCTGGACATGTCACCTCAGACAGAGCCAATATTGATTCCTTACGGACTCGTGCACACGTCCATAGGACAAGGGCAATTTATTCACTATTTTAGAGAGATGCAGAAATTTCACATCTTTCTAAATAGCTGACCCACTTTTCTCCAGCTCGGATTTCTCTTTTTCGGCCTCATTCGGTCGTATTTTCATTTCATGTCACAGTGTTTTCTGCCACCACAAACTCTCAGGAGTCAATCTGGATTCATATTCATGCAGTCATTGCAAGTGTTTGAACTTTTTGTTTCATGCACCATAATATTTTTCAGCCTTTTCATGATGTTTGATGTATATCTTTATTTATGCATTCAAAATGTTTAAATGAAGAAATATAGAAATGGTCTAGTTAAAAATAATCAAGGCATGTTTTATACACTGTTTTTTATCTAATATAAACAAGGTATTTTGATATTTAATCATTTTCATTTATGTGCATGAATATAGTAACACTAAGTAATAAAAACAATATTTACCTATAATAAAATAAAATTAATAAAACATTTTATGATAATACAATTTTATAAACAGTTTTATAAACAAATTGGATCAGATTATTGAATATATTAAAACATTTAAACTGATTCACAGAAATGAATTTATCAATGGCATTTTTGTAAATTAGCTGTTATTTTAGAGATACTTTTATTAATATTTTGAATGTGTTTTTATTTTTCTTAAAGTTTTAGCAATTTTTTTGTGTGTTTTTTGTCATTTTTTGTATAGCAAAGTCATTGTAAATATATCATAAATATTAAGGTATATCAGTAAACATGGTATAGTTCATCTCTCCGGTGGACATAAACTGTTTGTGATGGTCTCTCGTTCTGTCTCTCTCTCCTTTCAGAACAACACGTGGGGTCAGCAGTATTCTTACGCTCTCTTCAAGGCCATGAGCCACATGCTGTGTATTGGATATGGCATGTACCCACCTGTCGGCATGACAGACGTGTGGCTGACCATCCTCAGCATGATCGTGGGTGCGACCTGCTACGCCATGTTTGTCGGCCACGCCACGGCGCTGATCCAGTCGCTGGACTCCTCGCGCAGGCAATATCAGGAAAAGGTGAGTGACGTCCAGTTGGTTAACATAATGAAGAAATGGCAGAAGCAGCAGGGAAAGCTTCCTGCGAAGGTGCTGCATTATGTGTTTGTCATCTGTTGTTGTGGTGACCAGACCGCAGGGACTCTTGTGTATCAAAACGATGCGTGAATTATGGGTGAAGTGTGTTATTCCGCGTCTGTTGTGGTGCAAAAATAAGGGCAAAAATAACTAGAATTTAATCATTTTAATGGTGATTACCCATGGTGTATACAAAAGTAAGTGGTTTCCAGGGCGTTGCTAGGTGGTTTGTTTGTAGTGACACCAAATGTAATTTATGAAGATAATGCTAGGGTGTTTTCTAGGGTTTTGCTGGGTGATTGCTATATAGTGACACAAACATGAATTGACAAAATAACTGGATTTAAAAATATTAATAGTGTCTGCCCATGCAGAAGTCACAACCGTGATATTAGGGCGTTGTGGGGGTTTCCAGGGTGTTGCTAGGTGGTTGCTAGGGTCTTGTGGGTTGTTTTACATTTACATTTAGTCATTTTGCAGACGCTTTTATCCAAAGTTGTTCTGTGAAAGAAACAATGATATCTGGTTGAAAACAACTCTTTTGAGGGTTTTCGCTATGAATGGAAGGAGAGAGACAGGTCTGTAGCTATCTGTAAGTGAAGTGTTTAATGTAGGTTTTTTGAGCAGTGGGGTTACCCGAGCCTGCCTGAATGCAGTGGGGAAGGTGCCTGTGAGGAGAGATGTGTTGATGATATGTGTGAGTGGTGGTAAAAGTGTAGGAGAGATTGCTTGGAGGAGGTGCGAGGGGATTGGATCTAGAGGGCATGTTGTAGGATGGCTGGAGAGGAGAAGTTTTGATACTTTTACAGGGTGTTGCTAGGTAGTAGCACCAGAGTGAATTATAGAAATAACTAGATTTTGCCTATGTTAATGGTGTTTGCCCATGCAAAATTTGCAACCATGATGCTAGGGTGTAGTGTGTGGTTTCCAGGGTGTTGCTAGGTGGTTACTATGTAGTGGCACCAAAGTGATTTGTAAAAATAACTAGATTTTTTAAAATGTTAATGGTGTTTGTCCATGCAAAAATCACTACAGGTACTACAGTACAACCCTTTCATTGTTTCGTAAGCATCACAGTGTTTCACTCTTCAGGAAGTCAAACTATCATTGACTGAATTACAGTGACACTGAACATTAAACTGACACACCAGAAACTGTCGGAACATCTAAACACACACCAAACACAGTAGCTCTTGATATCACAACAGAATATAGAATAAAAACTACAGGCTCAATTAGAGAATGAACCAGCCAAACTTTGAAACTGTGAGGGTAAAACAGGACATTCCTGAAGCTTGGAAGTAAGAAAATCTGTGAAGGAAGAAAGTCAATTATATAGAATTTGAGTGTGTGGAGAAAACACAGTCCAGCTGGATGACAGCGTGACACTTCTAAACTCATCTCAGCACACTAACATGATTACCACAGTTCCTGCCGGCTACTTTAATTCACAATAATGCACTTATAACGGCCCATAAACAACCGACTCGAGAGTGCAGATATTAATATTCACTCGCAGGGAGTTTTAGCTCTGATGATTGAAATTAAATTCAGAAGGGCTTTTTGAAACAACCCCAAGTATTAAACTTGAGGATGTGCGTCATCATGCAGCGTTTGTGCTCCAGACTTCAGAAAATGGAGTTGTTTTTGTAGTTGCACTTCTGTAGTTTCCTATCCAGTCTGGTATGAGTTATTGACCTCACCTCACTCGTGGTCAGCAGGCAGTATACGGTGTGCCAGGTCCTGACGACCTCAGTCCCTTCCCCGATGCCCACCTCAACATGGGCACATCGCCACATGGTGCACCATCTGTTGAGAGACTGAAGGATGGAAAAAGTGAGAATCATAGAGGAAGGAAGAAAGTCAATTATATAGAATTTGAGTGTGTGGAGAAAACACAGTCCAGCTGGATGACAGCGTGACACTTCTAAACTCATCTCAGCACACTAACATGATTACCACAGTTCCTGCCGGCTACTTTAATTCACAATAATGCACTTATAACGGCCCATAAACAACCGACTCGAGAGTGCAGATATTAATATTCACTCGCAGGGAGTTTTAGCTCTGATGATTGAAATTAAATTCAGAAGGGCTTTTTGAAACAACCCCAAGTATTAAACTTGAGGATGTGCGTCATCATGCAGCGTTTGTGCTCCAGACTTCAGAAAATGGAGTTGTTTTTGTAGTTGCACTTCTGTAGTTTCCTATCCAGTCTGGTATGAGTTATTGACCTCACCTCACTCGTGGTCAGCAGGCAGTATACGGTGTGCCAGGTGGGTCCCTCATGCCCACTGCATGGGCCGACCTCAGTCCCTTCCCCGATGCCCACCTCAACATGGGCACATCGCCACATGGTGCACCATCTGTTGAGAGACTGAGGGATGGAAAAAGTGAGAATCATAGAGATGGAGAACATGTAAAGAGGGAACGAGAAGATCAAAAGGAAGATGCAGGAGTTTTACAGACGCTCCAGATCGTCCGAGTCACAGATACAACAGATATAGCAGTAGCATAAGAAACTAGAAGAAAATGCCAATGGTTTTTGTCTATGCTTCATTCATTGCCAGGGTTTTATGGATGGTTACTAGGGCATATCTAAGTGGTTGCAAAGATCTGAGTGTAGTTGCTACTGTCTGTATCACAGTAGTAAAATGAAATTTCGGTGGAAATAGTGGAAACCAGTCATAAAATGGAATTTACTTTATAATGCAGATTTTTAAGGAAATTGGCAAAATTGTGATGAATAAATCAAAAGTAGGTCTGTACATTGTCTATAAATATTAAAGTGCAAAATGACTGCCACTGAAATATGAAGCCTGCATGTTCTGTGTGTCTCTGTGTGAATGATCAGCATCATTTCGTTTGATAAATGCTGTCGTCAGATATACAGGAACTCAAAGCTCTTCAATACAGCCCGCCAAAAATAAAAGTTCAGTTTAACTTGAAGAAATTGTGACAGAAATATATTATATTATACAGTATTATGTACTTTTTAAAGTGACAACAACAACAATAATAATACAGTATATTAAAACATTATTTTTAAGGAATAATGGTTTTAATTTAAACTCTAAGCCTCTATTGTGCAGTCTAACATTTTTTATTTAATTGTATTACATTTAAAAATAAAAATAAAACATATTTCATTGGGAACTATTATTGTTCAAATTTTAATAAATTATTACATTTTTAATTTGTTAATTTGACAAATTGTTTTATTGTCTATATACAGTATAATGTTGATTGATTGATGATTGTTAAAATTTAATTAAACCATTAAAATGGAAAACACAGAATGGGGGGGGGGGGGTTTGTAGTGTTTTTTGTTTGTTAGTTTGTAGTTTTTATCTTGCCATGTGAGGTGGTTGTGAGGGAATTACTGTGAAGTTGATGCAGTGGTTAGTTGGTTACTATGTGGTTGCTAGGTGTTTTCTTCCTGTTTGTTAAGAGTCCTTGCATCCTTGTGTTTATGTGATCTGTGATTGATGTGCGTCTGTGGGATTTTTTCACCTGTTTTATGGTCCAGCAGGTCAAAATGTATGCAATAATACATATGTGAGATAGTAATGGTAAAAAAACAGACAAAAGCACGTAAAGAGTGAGCTGGGGCACTCCTAGAGAGACAAAGCATTGAGAATTACATCAACTTATTGACTGTTTCAGGAAATTGTTTTTGTGTCATAAGGGTAAATACTGTAACTGAGGAGGTGACCAGTGATTTTGAAACCATAGCATGCTGCATTTATATATGAAATCATACATTTGAAGTAGGGGTGTCGCAATATACCAGTATTGAAAATCGTGATATTTAAAAACGAAAAAATGAAGAAAAAAAACATTTATTTCAAGATCGTTATATCATTATTGTGAACTCTTTTGGCCACGATAATCGTGTAGGGAAAATCACAGGAGACACACATGCGATTACTGGAGTCTTTTTTCTCAGGAGAAACATCTGAGAAGCAGAACACTTCAATAAAAGTCTCAATTTGCACTCCATTTCATCTCGGTTAATCTGAGACGTTAAACAGATCTGGTTTGTGATTTTTCTCCTCCTGGCAGGCACAAGCATGTGAGGAAGGCCAGTAAGTCATTCAGAGCGTTGCGTTTACACCTTGACTGGAATAAGAAAGCAGACGAGATGCATTTTCAACATCTCCAGGCGCTGAATGAATAAGGGCACTATGTATTTCTGCTGACTGTAATCTAAACACTGACACAAATACCTGTCTGGCACCACAGGGCAAACAGATCTCAAGCTATTTCTTTTAAAATCTCTCTCCTCCGATCCTGTTCTTATATTATAAATTCACCGGAGCGGTGGGAATTGAGCATTTGGCTTATGGTTCGGTTTGTCTGATACTTCATTGTGAATCTTTAATGCCTGCAGCTTATGTATTTATTGCAGGAGCGGCGCGGCACGGCTTATTCAAACCGTTTTGGGAGATTGTGAGATTTCTTGATTTGAAGATGATGTAAAATCACAGAGGGCAGAGAGAGATCTGTCAACACTTTAGTTAGTTCTTCTAGTCTAATGGCCTCTCCGGAATAGCCTGAGGGTTTGAGGGGGATGCACTAGTGCTGTTAAAGATTCAAGAAATTGATTATTTGTCATAAATGATTTGATCAATATCTGTGACTGGCAAATAAGCAATTTAAGTGCAAAAGCGGTCATGAATTATTACTCATAAATAAATTAAAAGTAAATTAAAATTGATACAGAACATGAATCATGGATGTGTTAAAATATAGCACACTGGAGATGTACAGTATGCCAAAACAAATCATTAATCAGTATTTTTGTCCTAAAACAAGAAAAAATATCTGCTAATTATTTTTTTCAGCATAAAGTTAATTTAGACTTTTGATCTATAATCTATACTGTATATATATCTATAATCAGCCTAATATACAGGCACATTTTGCTCTAAAATGACTTAATTTAAATCATTTTTTGAAAGAAATTAATACATTTATACATTTGAACTTTCTAATCATCAAAGAATCCTGAAAAAAAAAATATCACAGTTTTCACAAAAATATTCAGCAGCACAACTGTTTTCAACATTGAAAGACTGGAGTAATGATGCTGAAAATTCAGCTTTGATCAAAGCAATAAATTACATTTTACAATATATTCACATAGTAAAAATTTATTTTAAATTGTAATAATATTTCATATTTTTACATGATTAAATAAATGTACTGTTGGTGAGCAGAAGAGACTTGTTTCAAAAACAAAAATAGTGTGAATAAAGCTAGGTCACTTATATGTGAACTGTCTCTGCATTATGCAGACTCTGATAACACGCAAAAGTGGTGCAACTGTTTAGAGAATTAGCGATTGTTCCCATTTAATTCTGTCATCTAGTTTAGAAGAATTTCACAAACTCATTCGTCCTAATAATGAGTCGGCGGAGCGCTCTGTCCCGGTACATCCTCCCCTCCGTCTCGTTTCGTCTGGTCTGCTGGCCTGCTTTTGGAGATTCAGAACAGCCAAGTGGGTTAACCAGCCATTTGGTCTCCCGGTGGACGCGGCCTCAGAGCTGTGGGTCAAACGCCGATCTGTTAATGCGCCGGCCATCCCATGGCAACCTGCTCCCATGGCAACGGTACTCACGATTCATTGCGTGCCAGACCCTGGAGCCAGGCATCCTGTAGAGGAGACGTTAGCATGGTAAACACAGATTAATATGGAGGTGAGGGAGGCCGTGTGTCCATTCGTTAGCTTGACTAATGTGTTCTCAGAACATTTCCCTGAGCTGTCGGAAGACAGATAGACAGGAAAGACTCTGTGTGTGTGTGTGTGTGTGTGTGTGTGTGTGTGTTTAACAGATAGAGACAGAATGACACACACACACACACACACACCTGACTGTAGTACCTCTGCTGTTATTCTATGAGACAGTAGCCAGCGGGTTCCTCTTCAAACTAGTTCCTGCCTAGGAAAGATGAGACATAACCTGACGGAAACCTCACATGCACGAGAACACCATGTGACGTTTGTTTTGTGATGGATTCACATTGAGTAAATCACACACACACACACACACACATAGATGGATGCACAGGTCAGTGAATTCATATTAATATCTCAAGGCAGTTATCAAAAAAACACACACGCGTATTTATATACACGCATATATATATATATATATATATATATATGATTAATTATTTTGGAATAAATGTAAAAGTAACACTTTTTAATGGTCCCTTTTGAGCATTCTGTTGACAATAGGTAACTTTGCACCTACATGTCAACAAACTCTCATTAGAGTATTAGTAGATTGTCTGATTAATATCTGCTAACTCTTTCTTGTGATGGTGTCCAAACAGACATTCTACTGACTATAAGTAACTTTGCAAGTACATGACAACTTATTCTAACCCTAACCCTAATCCTACCAGTCTACTAATACTCTACTAACACTCTAATGAGAGCTAGTAGATATGTAGGTGCATGCATTACTTATAGTCAACAGAATGTATTAAAGGGGCCATCAAAATAAAGTGAAACCAACAAACTATTGCTGGAACTACCTGTGACGGAAGAAATCTGCTGGAACGTTGAAAATGATGGACTGGTCCCCTCAAAGTCCAGACCTCAACCCCATCGAGCAAATTTGGGGCGAGTTGGAAAATAAACTGGACAGATCTATTGTACATTCAAAGGAAAGCTTTTGGCTTGAGTTGCAGAAGGCATAGGATAACATTAGTGTTGAAGTTCTCTGGAAATACACTGTATACTGACACTATGCCAGAGAGATGTGCTGCTGTAATTGCTACAAAAGGTGGACATACCAACTATTAAAGTTAAAAGTGGATAAAAACAGTACGACTCACTTCATCTGATATTTGTTGTGCTCAGAGCAACCATCTGCAGGTTTCATAAACATTATGAAATGAAATCATGTTTTGGAGGCAAAAAAAAATCAATATTTTCAGATCTGTCAGGTGTTCTAATAATTTTGGCCACCACTAAAGTGAAATTACTGAACGTAACATAGGAGCCTGATAAAAATGTTCATTTAAAAAGACAAAATCTGTGTAGGATATTTATACTTACACAAAATATATGTATATAGATATGTTTTGCTTTTTAAAATCTCATTAAGGTCTTTAATTAGTTTGTGATAAACATTTTTGTTCATACGTTATCATTTTGGTGTCAGTTTTGTGTCATCCAACTCCATGACGGACATTGATAAAAATAATTAATTAATTTATTTATTTATATAACAAACATTTATGAACTTTAAATTTACAAATGTATAAACTCGCAAGAAAATAGTCTTTTTTCTCTCAGAATTGGACTTTATAACATGCATTTTTATGCAAGTTTATATCTTACAATTATGAGAAAAGAAGTCAGAATTGTGAGGAAAAAAATCTGAAATACAAGATATAAACTCGCAAATTTAGAGAAAAAAAAAACAATTTCTATTCTGAGAAAAAAAAAATCAGAATTGTGAGACAAAAAGTCACAATTATCTTTCTTAATTTTTTTGTCAGTTGCTGAAATGGGCTTCTATACCTTTAATATTAAAATCTCCAGATCTGACTAGAAACGTCTTGCGCAGGCGCTGTTCTGTGTAAAAAAGAAAAAAAAATTTTAAAAAGTAGAAAGAGGCAAATATTTGCAGCTTGCACAGACGGTGGATGAAATTATCATGAGAATGGCCAGCTATAATCTGCCGTGAATGGTGGGTTGTATTGTACTGCGCTCACGTCTGTCAGCGCTGGCTAATATTAGCTTCATAAAGGAAGAGAGAGAGAGAAAGAGGCTGGAACTGAAGGAAAAGCATGTCAGAAATAGATACTGTAGGACTGTGGTTTGGGATTATGTGCCGATCATTTTCACAGGCTCTAGCAAGAGCAACACTGAGAGAGAGTGAAAATTAAAGAAATAGAAATACACCTATTGCTCCAAACCTTCCAAACTTTTATTTCCAACAATCATTTAATCGCATGAGAAACTCTACAGCACCAAAATGCAAAGATTAAAGAAGGAGCCACATTTTTTTAATGGTTGAAGTGTGATTGGTGTGATATGAGATCTTTGGCCGTGCAATTCCCGTCTGCAGCTGTGCTGTTAATTAAAGACTTTTGAGAGCAACTGTGGGAATCATTTCACACCGCACACACTTATTCCTCTTCCCGTCGAGGGCTCATGGGACACGTGCTGAACCAAAGTCTGCAAAACCCTCTCAATCGTGCTCGGCAGAGGATTATGGGAAGACGAGAGTTTCCTGGACAGTTATATGCGTGCTCTTTTTCTTATCTACCTGCTAACAGAGAGAACAACCGGCACATGTGAGCCGCGGCTCCATTCACATACTGTCTTTATTATATAGTGTGTGAGATTAGGATTATCTTCTCCCTAATCATATGTTGAAGCTAGTATGCCAAAGGTCAAGGCACAGTATGGTACATTTCTGGTGGATTTTAAAGACTGTATATGGTTTCTGCATGTTTAATATTTATGATGGTAAAATATATTCTCTTAAATCTGAGATTCCCATGGTCATGTGACATGCAGGTAAACAAATAAAATATATATATTTTTATTATTATTGAATGTGTTTTTCATTTGTTGTTTTAAATTTTTCTTCCTTTTTTTTAGCATTGATTATTAGCTTTTCATCAACCCTTGAACCTCAGTTTGAAAAACCCTGTCTGAAAGGAATAGTTCACCCAAAAAATAAAAAATTATGTTGTTGTTTACTTACATTAAGATACTTAAAATAAAAATAAATAAATAAAATATAAAATATATTTTTTTGGCCATACAGTGATAGTGGGGGTCTGATGTTGACAATAAAAAGTCACACCGGTTTGGATCGACATTTTCATTTTTGGGCGAACTTTACCTTTAAGAGCTATATTTAAAAAAATGTATTTTAAATTCCATAAATTTGTTTAATTTTTTACATTTCAAAAATTATTGCTTTGAATCAGTCTAACAAATTTATTTAGTGAATTAACATCCTACTCTGTTACTGATGGGATGTTTATATGTACATGTATATGTTTTGTTGTGGTTTTATATATATTATATATAATTGTATATTATATATACAATTGCTATATTATAGTATAAAAACAAGCATGTTTGAATCATAAACCTGTTGTAAAATTATTAAAAATGATTGGTTTAAATCAGTCTAACAGGTGTATTTAATTAAGTAACATTCTTTTTTGTTACTGAGATATGTTTGTATGAAAGTATGCATTAACAGATGCACATTAATAAAATACTTTTGTTGTAGTTGGTATTTAAAAACATTTTTAATTCAATTTTAAAGTTAAAAATAATAAGTTAAAAAATATATATAAAATATTGCAAAAAATCATGAGAAAATTTTTCCAAAACACTATTGTTTTGTAGGGATGTAACAATTCACTCAACTCACGATGCAATATGATACTGATTTTTCTTACATTTAAACAAAATTAGATTTAAGACAAATGATAAATTAAAAGGTGTCATTTTATTATTATTCAGACAAAATGCTGCACATTTCTTTGTGAAATTGAAATATGTCAAATAACAAAACTAAATTGATATTTTAAAACAAATCCTAAATAAATAATACAAATAAAAAAAATCTCTTTATATAAACAAAGGTTTGCCTGTGCTTCTTCCATTTAAAATTAGAGGCAACCACTGCATTTTAATCATGATACAAACAAAGATGCTGCATACATGCAGCATGAGCAGTTTTTTATTTAAATGAGCTAATTTTATAATTTTGAAATTTGAAGCAAAAACAGAATGGTCTGACTTTATATTTGTGAAACTATAGGCTACTACATAAAACATCTGAATGAAACAAAAACATCAGACGGGCTGTCTGACACTCTCTGACAGCAGGTGGCGCTTATGAAACGGCAGAGATACAGGGCCCTATTTTAACGATCTAAGTGCATGCTCTAAAGCCCAAGGCACAGGTGCACTTAGGGCGTGTCCAAATCCACTTTTGCTAGATTAATGACGGGAAAAACGGTCGGCGCACCCAGCGCATGGTCTAAAAGGGTTGTACCTATTCTCTTAATGAGTAATGTGTGTGTTTTGGGCATACCGTGCAATAAACCAATCAAAGTCTCATCTCCCATTCCCTTTAAGGGCTCGCGCCATGGCTGATTCGCTATTTACACAGCGTCCCTGTGTGTGTAATAAGCACAGTGTACCCGCGTTGTGGACCTGCCTATAGGCGCATATTACTAAAGCGCTCTTTAAATAACAAAAAAAATACTGTGCCATTGACTTTAGACCACGTTTTAGTTGGTCAATGGCGCAGTCTATTTCAGTTGCCTCAAAATAGCAACGCGCCAACAATGCGCCTGAACATGCATTGTTTTCAGACCAGCACACCCATGGGCACACAAATGGGCACAAATGCATTTTCTATTTAAACAACTTGGCGCAGGACATGAAAATTATAACTGCGTCGGGCTGAAACTAGCAAAAAACACCCTGGTGCCACATCACGCCAGGTGTATGATAGGGCCCACAGTGTTTTCTTGGTTACTGCTGGAAACAAAGCAGCGCTGTGCTTATAAACACTACTTTAATATGCATTATACAGACACAAGATGAAAAGAAAATACCATCTAAACTTTTCAGTCAGTCAGTAAGACAGTCAGTTCCCCCTTAAAGATACAGTCATATAAACTATCGTGATTCGTTTAACATCTCAACCGACTTGAATCGTCACGTATTTTTATCCATTTTTAGGGTGCATCGTTGCATCCCTATTGTTTTGTTTAATTTTACTGAACTAATAAGTGTGCATCACCAAAAAATGATGTCCAGTACTATTAGATGTAGACGTCTGTGAGTTGATGCGGCCATGAACCATCACATGGAGTCACAGGGGAGTTAAAACACCTGATTAGATGGAACAGCATCACTGCTGGCATGAATCTGAGCGAAGCTCTGCTGTATTCACACCCTCACACACCTCTCACGCCTCTCACATTCACGTCTGAACTCAGAGATTCACTCACACACGTCTCTGCTGTCTTAATATGAACGTGTGAGGCCGGGAAACCACAGTCTGATTTCCCTGGTGAAATTATTGCGCCGTATGTTTCCGTCCTTAGGTGCCGAGAAGAGAATTACATGCTCTAAACGCATCACGTAAGGAAGTGTTTGGATATGTGGAGTAATCCTGTTCACCAGGGCGGCGTAAGAGCATTATAGTGCAATCATGACATGTTTGATAATTGCTTAAGTTAATGAGAATTAATTCTATCATGTCTAATCTAGTTGAGTCACACATGCTCTTGCGGTTATGGTAAGAGGCAGGATTAGCAAACATTTCATACATTATCAACTCAAATGAAAGTGAAGTGACATGTGGCCAAGTATGGTGGCCCATACTCCAATTTGTGCTCTGCATTTAACCCATCCAAGCGCACACACACAGTAGTGAACACACACCCGGCTCAAGGGTCTCACCTCAGTTGTGGTATTGTGGGTGGAAGAGAGCACTGCACATTCACTCCCCCCCACCTACAATCCCTGCCAGACCTGAGACTCGAACCCACAACCTTCGGGTTACAAGTCCAACTCTCTATCCATTAGGCCACGACTTCTAATCAAAGCAAATCAAAGACTTCTGTCTTCTGTCTCACCTTCAGATGGCGTGGGAGACAAAGAAACGATATAGAGAGCCATGTTGAAGAAAATACTTCAAAACAGTCCTCAAACACTGTTTTAAAGTCAAGTTACCCGTTTGAAAAAATAGTCAGCAGTATTTAAAGCTACTTACTTTTCAAGATGTTTAAATAGGCGAAAAAATTTACTTCATTTTATATGAGATTATAATGTCAGTTTAAAAATGAGGGTGACAGTATTAAACTATAACTAAATTAGAAAGTTATCTATAACTAAATTAAAAAGTTATTAAAATGCAACCTTTTGGCCAAATGAATATGTTTTATGAAGTATATGCGATGTGTTAGAAAACGTCTCGGGTTACGCATGTAACCATGGTTCCCCGAGAGGGAACAAGATGCTGGGGAATGCATATTGGGGAATGCAGCCTCCATGACCGGTGTCTAAAGCACGTGTGAAACAGCGCCAATCTATTGGTCCACCTGACCCATGACATCATAGGTGGGGTGCCCGGAAGTATAAAAGGGCACCTGCTGAATACGTCATCCACTTAGCTGTCTGAAGGAGACATAAACAGGCAGGCCGAGGGCATGACAATGGGGCGCAGCATCTCGTTCCCTCTCGGGGAACCATGCTTACATGCGTAACCCGAGACTTTCCCCTTCTAGGGAACTCCACGCTGCGCCCCCTAGGGGGCACATTGGGGAACGAAATCCAACCACGCCGTGCCGAGGCGCATGCCTGTCCACCTGGTGGGGGAGCACCAAGGAAGCGACAGACGTACACCAAGCCTTTCCTCAGAAAGAGGCCATGCCACTGCGCCATGGGCCGCTCACACAACTTGGCAGAAATGGGGAACCCGATTAGATCAAAGGGAACATCCCAGCCAAGTTAAGAGCACAACTATCCTCAGATAGCTATGCTATGTGTGCCACAAGACCACACAAGACCACTGAAGAGACTAAACTAGAAAGCCTCTAGAGGAGCTCAAAGATAGCTACTTAAATCCCGATAAGGAGAAATAGCTGTTGAGCTAGAACACAGCTATCCTCAGATAGCTATGTCCTAAAGGTCTTATGAAGGCTTGTAGACCAGAATAACCATACACAGCTAGCCTAGATAGCCAAGCAAAACCTTCCTGCAAAGCTGCCCAGACCACAGAGATTGGGCTATCTACTTACAACCCTAGCAGGGGAGATAGCACTGTCTAGGCAAGGGCTCAAGAGACCGCTACTTAAAACCCTAGGCAGGGGAGCAATCACTGAGTTATCACTTAGCTATCCTCAGATAGCTACGCTCTAGGAAAGGGGATCGCTCCAGGAGAGGGCTCACCGCAACTACTAGTAAGACACAGCTAGATCCGGGCCATCAGTAAATGATTCGCTAAGAGCGAACACATAATCATCATCAGTTCGAGATCAAAGCCTGATGTAAGCCATGGCCAAAAACACTAGAGGGCTGGACAAAGCTATCCTTGAATAGCAGTTCCCTCAGATAAGGCTGAAGACAGGACAAAGACTTCAGCGCTTACTTGAGAGAGCTTGTGCCAAGGGGAACACAAGCCAGGCTAGAACATAGCTGCCCTCAGACTGCCATATTCCATATTAAAGTAAGCTTGAGCTGGAGCATAAACCATCCGCAGATAGCTATACTCTGAGCAGGGACTGCTCACTTAAAACCCTGAAGAGGGGGAGCAGTGTACTCAGCCCAAACTCACTAGGCGGGATTCAGAGGGACTGCCCACTTAAAAATACCCAGAAGCCTGAAACGATTCCGTGCTCACACTTCATCATCATAACATCCCAATAGTATTTGCAGCATCTGACAACCCGTTTAGAGAGGATGTGCAGATCCAGCAGATCAAAGCGATCACCGCGAGCTGGGATAAACTGTGCCGCGTCAATGGCGAACCGGGCCGCGAAACACAAACGCGAGCGGAGCCTAGACAGCGCGTAACTCTGAACGCGCGTGCTCTTCGCCGAGACAAACGCGAAAGCAGAATATGCCCTCAAGTGTTAGAATCCAAACACGGAGGCACACATTCCATCAGGTGCTGCTCGACTCAGGCACTATACACGGGATCGATAACCCAAAAGAGCATCTTAAGAGTCCCGCGAGCCGAGGCTTTTCTGTGCCTCAGCTGCAGCAGGACCCGAACCATGAGACACAAGCGCATGTCACTCATCACTCGAGAAGAGGGACAAACGTGAACGGAGCTTCTCATTGGAGACACTCACAATGAGTGCGTTCAGAGCCCTCGAGCACCGAACGCGCAAGCTCCCGACCAAGACACATGACACATAGATCGTTTGTGTCCTCAAGTGTCAGAAACCTATCACACGCACTTCAAACAGACGGTTCCTGAAGACAGCAAAGAGGATGACATATTCAGCAGGTGACCTTTTATACTTCCGGGCAACCCGCCTATGACGTCATGGGCCAGGTGGACCAATAGATTGGCGTTGTTTCACATGTGCTTCAGACACCGGTCATGCAGGCTGCATTCCCCAATGTGCCCCCTAGGGGGCGCAGTGTGGAGTTCCCTAGAAGGGGAACTTACCACTTTTATTATAGAGTGTTGTGGGTGGTTGCCAAGGCATTGCTACGGTTTTCTGGCTGGTTGTTAGTACATTGCTATGCTGTTGCTAGGGTGTTCTGAGTGGTTGTTTGTTAGTATGTTGCTATGGTGTTGCTAGGGTGTTCTAAACGTTTGCTAGTATGTTGCTATGTTCTAGTGTTCTTAATGTTTGTTTGTTAGTATGTTGCTATGGTGTTGCTAGGGTGTTCTGAGTAGTAGTTAGTTAGTATGTTGCTATGGCATCGCTGGGGTGTTCTAAATGTTTGTTAGTATGTTGCTGTGGTGTTGCTGAGGTGTTCTAAATTATGTTGCTATGGTGTCGCTGGGGTGTTCTAAATGTTTGTTAGTATGTTGCTATGGTGTCGCTGGGGTGTTCTAAATGTTAGTATGTTGCTATGGTGTCGCTGGGGTGTTCTAAATGTTTGTTAGTATGTTGTTATGTTCAGGTGTTCTAAATTATTGATTGTTAATATGTTGCTATGCTGTTGCTAGGGTGTTCTGAGTGGTTTTTTGTTAGTATGTTGTGATGGTGTCACTGGGGTGTTTTAAATGTTTGTTAATATGTTGCTATGGCATCACTGGGGAGTTTTAAATGTTAGTATGTTGCTATGGTGTCGTTGGGGTGTTCTAAATGTTTGTTAGTATGTTGCTATGGTGTTCTAAATGTGTTTAAAATGTTTGTTAGTATGTTGCTATGGCGTCGCTGGGGTGTTCTAAATGTTAGTATGCTGCTATGGTGTCGCTGGGGTGTTCTAAATGTTTGTTAGTATGTTGCTATGGTGTCGCTGGGGTGTTCTAAATGTTAGTATGTTGCTATGGTGTCGCTGGGGTGTTCTAAATGTTTGTTAGTATGTTGCTATGGTGTCGCTGGGGTGTTCTAAATGTTAGTATGTTGCTATGGTGTCGCTGGGGTGTTCTAAATGTTTGTTAGTATGTTGCTGTGGCGTCGCTGGGGTGTTCTAAATGTTAGTATGTTGCTATGGTGTCATTCGGGTGTTCTACATGTTTGTTAGTATGTTGCTATGGCATCGCTGGGCTGTTCTAGATGTTTGTTAGTATCAAAGCCACTAGAAGGCAAGCCTGCAACCTTTAGCCAAAAAAGCGTAATGGCTAATGCTAATGCTTCCGGTCTGGCAGTACGTGGGAAAGGAGACCAGAGGCCGTTTTTCTGAATGGATGTCAATGGAGGAGAGGCTTCACTACGCTGAATAAAGAGCTTTTTTGAGGAAACAGCTTATCATTTAATGAATCGACAGCCTATCTGCTAATCTTCAACATGTTTTACACTAAACAGTACATTTGGATTGAACTATTTTTAGAGTTTACACTGAAAAAAATGCCGTTTTATAAAATAAGTATTTTTGCAACAGGTGGGATTCAGCTTACCGCACTTCTCATTCATTCCTATGGTATCAAATGGCGATTGAGTGTTGCACAACTCTGACTGAAATTCAATGATATCAAGGCTGTAATGTGATTGGTTATTAAGGCACACGTGATCCAAGTTAGCCGTTACGCTTTCTCCAATAGTAAGTAATACAGACCCTCTCATCTCCCTATAGAAAGACAATCTCTGTTAGTATGTTGCTATGGTGTTGCTGGGGTGTTTTAAATGTTTGTAAGCATGTTGCTGTGGTGTTGCTAGGGTGTTCTAAATGTCTGTTAGTATGTTGTTATGTTCTAGTGTTCTGAACGATTGTTTGTTAGTATGTTGCTATGGCGTTGCTAGGTGTTTTGAGTAGTTGTTAGTACGTTGCTATGTGGTTGGCAGGGTGTTCTAGGTGGTTGCTATGATATTTTGGAGCCATTTCCATCAACTGTGTATAACTTAGCCTAGTTGCAACGTAAAGTGCTATTAAATTATAACCTGCACGCTACTAAATATCTGTGTGTCGCAGCATTAAACTGTGCTGAAATGAGACTGTAAACTCAATATTCACTGAAGTAGGAGTAATGGTTGGAATTAAACAGCAGATGGAATGATTTACATCAGTAAGCTCTTGTTTGACATTTATACTCATTTACATTAGTACTTTACTGGTTATTTGGCCTTTAGTGTGTATTTTATGTTACAATTTAAGAACTTAAAAATTTCTGATTTATGTAGCATTTTTGTAATGTTATACTTATTTTTTCCGTTGCATGATTATATTATAGTATTAGCATAAAATCTTTTTGTGTGTTGCATGTTCTGCTTGCAGTTATGCTTAAGCTGAAGTGAATTTTGTGCATGAAACTGCCGCCCATTGAAATGTTCTCCTGAGTGTTTTGAGATGAAGAATCTCATCTTCATCTACATGCTAATGTAGATCCCAGATTTTCAATCTTTTGCACTTTCTTTTGACCAGTTTAACGGAAATCCCCTATGAAAGAGCTCCTCTGGTGCGTGTGCATTCATAAGCAGCGTGTTATGACATGTCGGCCCCAAACGGCGTGAACATCCCTGCCCATCATTCACTCCTAATCTTTAATTAACACTTGGCAATTATGTGCATTTCCTTGGGGGCTGATAAATGGAAACTTTAAAGCTGATTATATTCTGCAGACCTGATGTTCTGACGCCCATGTCAAGTCAAACTCGACAAAGTCTTTCTCTCAGCACTAGAAAAGCCCCTTCACAACTTCCTGTAACAGCAGGAAGCAGAAATGCTGGTCCTCAAACCTGCGTCAGTGTGACCATCCCTGGCTGCTTTCAGAGTTTATTTTATCCCCAGTCAACCGGTGGCACTAATCTCATTTATTCTTCTGCCGAACTCGACTTTCCTCCTCTGAAATATATATATATATATATTAAAATAATATATATACAGATATCATACAGATAAATAATATATATAATTAAAATAAAAAAATCTAAATGTCAAAATAAATCTAAATAATAAAATATGAAAAATATAAAAACTAAGTATAAATAATACAATATAAAATATTTTAAAAATGTATACAAATTAATTATAAATAATAAAATAAAAAAATATGAAATAAATAAAAATATTAAAAAATACTAACATTTATAAAAAAACGTCTCGGTTACTTGTGTAACCCTCGTTCCCTGAAGGAGGGAACGGAGACGTTACGTCAGTCGTGACTGACGAATTGGGATCTCGCCCGAG
>NW_015537936.1:638374-641086 GCF_001515605.1 Sinocyclocheilus anshuiensis | reverse complement strand
ACATACCCTTGGGCCGCCCCACCGTCGAGGGTGGTGAGGACGGAGGAGGCACCAAGCCTGTTTCGGGCAGAAAAAGATGCCTTCCAAGACTTAGTGACCTCCTCATGCACTTCCGGGAAAATTGGAACCGGAGGCAGCTGCCGACGACCGGCTGATGTGCGTTTGCACGCGCTCTCCTTTTATGCCCGCGCTGCGGGGCGGGGTGCGCGTGGCGAAACACGCACGCCAACTGTCATTGGCTTGTTTAGTTAACACTCGAAGGTGATTGGGCTCTCGGGCGAGATCCCAATTCGTCAGTCACGACTGACGTAACGTCGAACGTGACTGACTGAAAGGGAACTATATATACATATTTAAGGCAAGAAGCTACAGGCAAAAACGTTATGTTTTGATGCACTGGTCAATTTTGGGGGCTATTTGGCTTTGGCTCATAATGTGTTGTTACAGAATGGTTGAAAGAAAACATCCAAAATATTTATTTATTTACTTATTTATTTATTTATTACATTTTATTACATTACATTACATTATTTCTGTCATTTAATTTTATACAGTATTTTATTCATAAAAAGAGAGGGAAAATATATTTTCTTCTGTCTGTTGACAGCATTTTCTGATTTATGGACTGATAAAAAGAGAAATCCAAAATATCTCAATAAAAACCTTTCAATCTAATATGTTCAATCAAAATTAGAATTTTGAACCTAGTTTTGTCCAGTGTTCAGATTTCTGTTCTAGACCTAACAAAATTACAAAAACATTTGACTGAAATTCAAATAAAAATGGAAAACATCATAAAATTAATAAGTAAACTCTAACAATATCTCTATGATACTAAAATAAGACTGGTGTTTTATTATTAGAAATTATGTGAGGTTGGTTAATTGTCATTTAGCAGCAGAAGTTTATGGTTTGTGGGTCACTGCGATCTAAATTAAGCCAAGCAACCTTTATGAGACCTTTGTGAGTCCTGCGTCCAGCCCAGGGCTTTATTCTGCATTTTAAATGGCTCATAATAGTGAAAAGCACGATTTGCTTTATTTAAATAAGAACTTGATGTACTATGTTCCCAGACCATTTATTGAAATTAAGTTGCAGAAACAACTCATTCAGGACAAAAATTGCTACATGAAAAGCTCCAGTGAGGTAGATGATACTTCTTATCCTCTTACTTCAAGAAAGCACAGCAGGCGAAGCGTTCAGTGGCAGCTTACCTGGAACAGACGAGTCTTTTGAAGAGAGATGCAGATCTTGCGCTGCGCTTTCATGTGCAATGGACTCTATAGAGACCAGTCACGGCCTGTCATGCAAATTCATCAATTCCCCTTCATCCCGCTCACATGGTAACCTGTTGTAGCCATGGATACCGCTGCAGGATGCTGGGATGGCTTGTTTATGAACGCAGCATCAAAACAGAAGGGTTTTTTTTATTTGTATCAGGGGATAAAATAATAATTCACCTTATTTTTTAATTTTTTTTAATTCCCCTTATTTTTTTTTTTTTTTTTCAGCACATGTTTCTGGACATTATATGAATGATACATGTGCATGCAATACTTTTTATTTAGTTTCATATTTTGATATTATTATTATTATTATTATTACTACTACTACTATACTACTACTACTACTACATTTAAGTTAAATACTAATTTTTTTAAATTTCACGCTGATTTTTTTGTTGTATATTGTGAGGGACCCCATCCTATAATTTAGAAGACATTACATAGTTATTTTATACAAAGACCCAAATTACACTGTGGACAAATTATTATTTGGAAAATATTTACACTCTGAGTTACATTATTACTTTTTTTATACTCATAGCACTGTACTGTTAGTATTATTTATTTGCTTATTTTGGTCACATTTTTTATTCTATTTAATTAAAAAACATTTATTTATAGTAATCTTATTTTTGTTGTATATTATTATTATTATTATTATTATTATTATTATTATTATTATTATTATTATTATTGCTGGTTATTACTATTTTTCTTAAATACCTTATTTTTTATTTTACAGTGAAATATTAAAATTCAATAGTAATGACAAACAAAATAAGAAATATTACTATTATAATATTTTTATTTTGTTTATTATTGTTGTTGTTGTAAATGTTATACAGATTTATTATCACATAATGTTTGTCTAAATTGTGCAACCCTTCAAAATAATAATAATAATAGTTTTATTATTATTATTCATTTCAAATATTCTATTAAAAATTATATTAATTAATATTATTATTATTATCTTATTATTATTATTAATAATAATAATAATAATTACTATTGTTATTATTATTATTCCATTTAAATAAAAATTCTCAGCCTTAAATTTGTGTCTGTGGTTGAAAACATGTTCTATCATGGGGATAAAACCAGAATTGACCTTATTTATTTTCTCAGCATGTTTCTGGACGTATTACGAATGATTCATCGGTGCATGCAGGGTATTTCAAAGAAAAACAAATCTTTTGAAAGATTTAAAGTTTGATGTGACGTCTCAGTTTTCTGTGTAACTGTGCAAGATTTATTGCATTGCATTTAAATATCTTGGCCTCATAACTAGTTTGCTAAAATTAGCAGCACACGTTCTGTGAAGACACATTGTGGTCTGCGGCTCTTCAGTACGAGTGCAAACGTTCAATGCCGCGATTAGCCCAGGATTTGGCTGAAATGGCTCACATGGAGAGGGAAAGGGAGA
>NW_015537936.1:627219-628780 GCF_001515605.1 Sinocyclocheilus anshuiensis | reverse complement strand
TTACTTTCTTAATTTTTTTCCCCCACTGAAATATTACAATAGTAATTATTATTATTATTATTATTATTAAAGTCATACAGATAAATAATCACAATTATTTTAAACTTTTTCTTATATTGTTATATATTTTTATTTAATAATAAAAATAATAACGCTAATAGACTGTGACAAGTCTCTTTCCATTCTAATCCACATAGGCTAATGAACTATCAGTTTGAATTTCAGATGGACTATAAACTCCTCCTAACCCGCCTCACTTATTTTCAGAGTGAGAGTGAAACTTGGGAGGGAGAGGAAGAATGAGGCAAGCCACTGAATGATGTTATCTGGAGGCACTTGTCTGAGTTTTACAATGCTTGCTGAAGGAGAGAGGGTTTTACCTGGTCTGTGGAGTTTTGAAACCAAGGGGCCCATCCTTTGGAGCTTTTAATCCACAATTCTTTGTCACAGGGATTCTACAAAAGGGAGAGTTTCAAAAATAAAGGTAGGGACATTAAAGACTAATTATTTACATTAGAGTGATGAAAATATTTTGTGTTTGTGTGTGTGTATATTGAGCAGGTGTGGCTGTAAGACTTGGTCTTAATATTGGTAGAGACATTTCAAACTATGCAGATGCATGGTGGTTTTTTGCTTGTACAGTTCAATTGCGGGGTTTTGTTTTGTTTTTACACTGTGTAAGTATATGTTCTCTTTTGTGTTTTGTACAATGATTGAAAAATTCTGACATTACCAAATGTGTAAATAAGGCCTTTAATAATAAATAGCTAAGAAACATACATATAAATAGACACAGAAACATGCAATAGTAGATTATTCTCTCTTAACTTTTATAGGGAGCTGTCCCTAAATACCCAAAGTGTTTATGCAATACCTTTACCTAAACTTATAATACAATCAACATTATTTAATTATAAATATTATTCTTATTATTATTATTAATAATAATAATAATAATTACTATTGTTATTATTATTATTCCATTTAAATAAAAATTCTCAGCCTTAAATTTGTGTCTGTGGTTGAAAACATGTTCTATCATGGGGATAAAACCAGAATTGACCTTATTTATTTTCTCAGCATGTTTCTGGACGTATTACGAATGATTCATCGGTGCATGCAGGGTATTTCAAAGAAAAACAAATCTTTTGAAAGATTTAAAGTTTGATGTGACGTCTCAGTTTTCTGTGTAACTGTGCAAGATTTATTGCATTGCATTTAAATATCTTGGCCTCATAACTAGTTTGCTAAAATTAGCAGCACACGTTCTGTGAAGACACATTGTGGTCTGCGGCTCTTCAGTACGAGTGCAAACGTTCAATGCCGCGATTAGCCCAGGATTTGGCTGAAATGGCTCACATGGAGAGGGAAAGGGAGAGGCAGAAGGCAAAATAAATGTTTAGAAATTATAATTAAGCGGCTGACATCTCTTTTGGGACATAAATTATTCATGTTTATTTGTAAAGAGAATTTGCATGTGGTGTTGGGGAGAATGGATGCGCCGTGTGTGTGTGTGTGTGTGTGTGTCTCACAGGAGTGAAGTGATTTGTGAACTGACAGA
>NW_015537936.1:626773-627009 GCF_001515605.1 Sinocyclocheilus anshuiensis | reverse complement strand
AGCAAACCTGGAGCTTTTTTAAATGGCATTTTAAATAGCAATTTTTAACAGAAAAAAGTAGATTTATCTCCTCAAATGGTGCAGCCCTAATGTCGTGTGTGTCTGTGGCAGAAAACATGTTCTCCGTGTCATATTGTAACATATACAGAGCTCCTCTGAAGCCACAGACGGTCAGTCAGCTTCTCTGTGTGTGTGTGTGTGTGTGTGTGTGTGTGTGTGTGTGTGTGTGTGTGTGC
>NW_015537936.1:626308-626649 GCF_001515605.1 Sinocyclocheilus anshuiensis | reverse complement strand
TTATTATTATTATTATTATTATTATTATTATTATTATTAATAGTCATAATGATTGATACATAATCACAATTTTTGGCCAACCCTGTAAAATTATGATTATTATTATTGCTATTTTTCCTTACTTTCTTAATTTTTTTCCCCCACTGAAATATTACAATAGTAATTATTATTATTATTATTATTATTAAAGTCATACAGATAAATAATCACAATTATTTTAAACTTTTTCTTATATTGTTATATATTTTTATTTAATAATAAAAATAATAAAAAAATAATCACAATAAAATAATAATATATGATAATAATACACAAAACAAATTTTTAAATTGTGCAGCCCT
>NW_015537936.1:616289-626201 GCF_001515605.1 Sinocyclocheilus anshuiensis | reverse complement strand
AGCAAACCTGGAGCTTTTTTAAATGGCATTTTAAATAGCAATTTTTAACAGAAAAAAGTAGATTTATCTCCTCAAATGGTGCAGCCCTAATGTCGTGTGTGTCTGTGGCAGAAAACATGTTCTCCGTGTCATATTGTAACATATACAGAGCTCCTCTGAAGCCACAGACGGTCAGTCAGCTTCTCTGTGTGTGTGTGTGTGTGTGTGTGTGTGTGTGTGTGTGTGTGTGCTCTGAATACGATCGGTGGACAGAGCCTGATTAAAAATCAACACACACTTGCGAGGTCAGCGTGTGTGTGTGGTTTGTAGGTGCGCCGTCACAGTCGATGGAACAGCTTCATTGGGATGCGCACCTGAAACATGGGCAGGTCGGTGTGTTTTTCATTCAGGAGGAGAGCGAGACCTCTTCAGTGAGTATGAATGAGTGATCTTCTACTGCAGCATGGAAGCAGTGAGAGTTTATTCATCCTCATGTTGTTCCAAACCATAAAAATTGCACATTAATGCATTTCACAAATAACGAACATTAGGATTTACAAGTTCTACCTGATAAAATATTTTAGAGCTGGCATAACTCAAAAAATGTAGAAACATTTAAAAAATGTCCATAGCATTTTAAGATCTTATTAAGTCACATGCCTTTTCCAGATCTAGAAATCATACTTCCTCATACCAGAGTTATTTTAGTATCAATTAGATATTCGTTTTTATTTATTATTTTATTTATTATAGTTTTATTTTTATGCTTTCTGTTTTAATTTTACATTTTGTTAGTTTTAGCCATTTTTAGTATTTTTTTGGTAAAGTTTTGTGTGTTTTTGTCTTTGGCAATATTATTATGTTTTAATATGTCAATATAGTTTTTGTTGTTTTTTTTCTGTTTTATTTTCAGTTATTTCAGTACATCAAGTTAAATGTTTCCTTGGAAGCTAGCTGAATTAAAACAAACGTTTTTATATTTTATTTTATTTCAGTTAACATTTATTTTGTTTCAAGTAACAAAAGATATATTTTATGGTTGTAGTTTTAGTTAATAACCCTGCCTCATACTGCATATCCAGGTTTTCTAAGACCTTATGAATCCTGGTTCTTCAAAAACAAAAACAGTGGTTGAGGAGGTCAAGTACAATAAGAAATATCTTGGATTGTGATCTAATTTTAATACTTGTTTTGTCTTGTTTTAAACTGTTTCAAGTTTAAATTATGTTAATTAATTTTTATATGTTTTTAGTGACACAGTCAGCCAATCAGAAAAGATTACGTGTCATATACAGTTATGAGGAGCAGCATTTTGAGCCAATGAAATTTAACCATGGGCGGAGCTACTCAGCATGATGCTGCAGAAATAGAGACCACTTGATTGTTTGTTGAGAGAGAAACTCAGATTTGTATGGCAGAGGAGCTTGTATCACTTGTTGCTATATCACTTTAAGTCTGTAGTCATAATCAGCTTTATATAAACACAACAGACGCCTGTTCTGCCCTACGACAGCAAAACACAATAGCTATGCTGGCTGTGTGTGTGTGTGTGTGTGTGTGTGTGTGTGTGTGTTCTCTCAGGCAGCACCACAGGCAGTTCATCATGGAGCTGATGTTCACAGTCTCATTAGACTCATCTCTCTATGGATGGAAACAGCCCTCTGTCTCTGTCTCTGTGTCTTTATAGTGTTGTTCAGAGGATATTAGCATCTGCTGCTTTTTACGGCAACAGCTGACAGTGTAAAAACTGACAAAGTTTGAAAACTCACCTTCATACAGTATCAGCACAGTCACAATGTATTCATTACATCACAAATAAAACACAACAAATGAGAACCGAATCAAAATGTGACGTATCTGTCTGTCCATGTGCATAAACTCACAGGTCCTCATATGGTTTCTGTGTTGGATTTTAGCTGTGCATATTCATCTGATGCATAATAATATTAATGTATTATAATAGTAATGTTAACACAAGAGAAATCATACAAATTGAATGTTATCTTTTAGCCCTGAATAAGCTATTTCACATAACATGTGTTTACATATAGTTCACAAGTCAAAATATTATCTGGATTTTTAGATATACTCCCACAAACACATTTCAAAGACAATTACCAATATGACATGAACATCTAAACTCCTATGTACCTTAATGTACTGTTGTCTAGACAAAACACCTGTATTGACCTTGGACTTGAGTTTCTATTTATGCCTTGGCTATTAACACTAAGCACCACTGTCTGGTTGGGCCAGACACAATTATAAGAGACACAAGGTTGACAGTAGGTAATGGGTTCTGAAAGTAAAGACAGTGGATAAAGCTTTTGACGAGACCGACCCAAGTTCAAATCCACCTTTCAGCTCAGCGAAGTGTTTACTTTATATAAAAATGAAAAGTGAATATCTTTACTACAGGCTGATATGGTTTGGGGTAGATGATATGATATGATATGATATGATATGATATGATATGTGATATGATATGATATAATAATGTAATATAATTTTAAAACTGACAAATAAAGTCATATTTAGTATTTTTTAAATATTTTAATGCATGTACTTGTTCAGCTGTTTGATTACGCAGTTATATATATATATATATACTATAGCGAATAGTATATATGTAGTGAATAGTACTATAGCTAGTATGTATATATATATATATATATATATATATATATATATAAAGCTTATTTATTTTTTTAGGATAAAAATCATATTTAGTAGGTTTTAAATGTTTTTATGCTTTAAAGCATGTTTTTACAAGTAGTTAAATCAAATGTAATAAAATAATACATTTAAGAAATAAATTAATGAATCATAGTAAATCATTCAAAATTCAATGAAAGAAGATATATAAAATATATAATATAAAAAGCATTCTTAAATTATTTTTAAATTTAAATGTTAAATAATATCATATATTATAATATCATATCATATATCATATCATATGATATTATAATATATGATATGAGTCTAGCAGAATTCTACGAGCAACAAATGTTACGGAAAACTCTTAGTATTACGGGAGATGACTCTCACCCCTTGAAGCTTTACTTTGAGGTATTGCCCTCTGGAAGAAGATTCAGAAGCATTAAATGTTCATCTAATAGATATAAATTCACTTTTGTTCCAGAGGCTATACGTTTTTACAATTCAAAGTCTTAGTTTTGTTTTGTTTTTTTTTTTTTTTTTTTGTTGTATGGAATTTATTATGAAGCATGTTGGGTTGTGTTTTTTATTTATTTATTTATTTATTTATTTGTATTGTCTAGGTAATATCTTATGTTTGTATTAAGTTGTTGTGTGATGCTACTACCCTACTTTAATTGCCCCTTGTGGGATTAATAAAGTTGTTAACTTAACTTAAACTTATATCATCTTGTTTTACATGTTTCTGTTTAACATGTTAAAAACGGACTTCCCCCTCTAAAATTTACAATAATAACTGTCTGTCTGTGTGTCTGCAGTACAAGCAGGTGGAGCAGTACATGTCCTTCCATAAGCTGCCAGCAGACATGAGACAGCGGATCCATGATTACTATGAACACAGATACCAGGGGAAGATGTTTGATGAAGAGAGCATTCTGGGAGAACTGAATGAGCCACTAAGAGAGGTGAGGACGCACAGATGCATGCTGGGGAATGCATGTTATTTGTGCAGTATGTGCATTTTCTGTATGCACTGAATACCCGAATGCATGAATGCTGCATCCCACAATGCAATGAACTCACGTTGACCTTTCTTTTCCAATGTGGCGAATGAACAGTAAGTCATTTTTAATTGATCAGTCTGTCTAAAATGTTTTGCTTTTCACTTCACAGGAGATCATAAACTTCAACTGTCGGAAGCTGGTGGCGTCTATGCCGCTGTTCGCCAACGCAGATCCGAATTTTGTGACATCAATGCTCACCAAACTTCGCTTCGAGGTCTTCCAACCTGGAGACTACATCATACGAGAAGGAACCATCGGAAAGAAGATGTACTTCATCCAGCACGGCGTGGTGAGCGTCCTCACCAAAGGAAACAAGGAGACCAAGCTGTCGGACGGGTCCTACTTTGGAGGTACAAATGAATCGCAAACATGGAATACAAAAGTGGATCATGCGCTCACACACACACACACACACACACACACACACAGAGTCGAGCTCAGCCATTTCTCCAGCTTTAATATTCATAATGATGGATTAGCCAAAACAAAAGCTTTTTGCCTCTAAGCTTTTGGGACAGTCACAGAATCGTGGGATCACAGCCGATAAGTGCCCTATTTCTGGGACATTAACACAGATGCATAGCAGGTAATGTTTGTGTCATTTCCAGGGTTTTTTTTGGGGGGGGCTCCTCCTGATGAAGCTGTTCAAGTTTCTATTCTTCAGTTTTCATAATTCAGAACAGAGCTATGAAGATACATAAAATAACAGCTTATTTCATGTGCAGCTTATAAACACTACCATTCAAGATTACCTTTCAAGATCAAGTCATTAAAGATTTTTTTTTTTCAAGAAATTAATTATTTTATTCATCAAGGATGCATTTAACTGATCAAAAGTGACAGTGGAGATTTCTGTTTCAAATAAATGCTGTTCTTTTGAACTTTCTATTCATTAAATAATCCTGAAAAATAAGATGTATCACGGTTTCCACAGAAATATGAAGCTGCATGACTGTTTTTAACATTGATCATAATCAGAAATTGTTTCTTGAGCAGCAAATCAGTATATTAGAATGATTTCTGAAGGATCATGTGACACTGAAGACTAGAGTAATGATGCTGAAAATACAGCTTTGATCACAGGAATAAATTATATTTTAACATATATTCAAAAGAAAACAGTTACTTGAAATTGTAATAATATTTCACAATATTACTGTATTTTTGATCAAATAAATGCAGCCTTGGTGAACAGAAGAGACTTCTTTTTAAAAAACATAAAAAAGTGGTGCATATTTTTCATATATTTATAATCTATAATTTATAGGTGACATTTTACAATAAGGTGTCATTTATTAACATTAGTTAATGCATTAGCTAACATGAACCAACAATGAGCAATATATTTTTTAATTGTTATTCATTGTTTTAGTTCACAACGCATTAACTGATGTTAACAGATATAACTTTAAAAAAGTGTATTACTAAAAGGTAAAATTAAGATTTTAATTCAAATTAATTTTAATTAAGATCAAAATTTGAGATAAGATAATAATGTCTGCTGTCTGTGATGTCACTAGTGAAGCTTTGAGACTGTAGGTGCGTCCCAAAATGCGTACTAATGCACTTTTCTATGTTTTGTAGTATAAATAGTGTGAGTAAGGTGTTCACACTGAAAATTCCAAAAAGAAAAGTGCACTTTAAATACCTGGATGATGCAATTAAATAACCAGAAAAAAAACAAAGCGTGGAATGTTGAACATATCATGCACTCAACTGTCGCAGCTTTAATTATAGCGAATGGTAACAGGCTATCAGACTCTGATTATGAATGACAAAATAACCTTATTTAATTTGTACACTACATAGTTGAGTGCATAAATGCATAGTGTACAGTGCGTCATTTAGGACACAGCTTGTGTGTGTTCTGGCGTTCTTTGTTGTCATGATGTAATTTTCCTGTGGTTCCAGATTTATTAGTCACATGACATTACGTCTCAGGTGATTTGTGGGTAATTTGGTCCAAGCAATGTGAATACAGCCTTAGATGAGGTCAAAGGTCAGGACTGCAACTCTCGACACTCTTTCATCTGCTTTATTTCATTGAGTGGTTTCTGCTTAAATAGTGAGGCATTTAGCCGCCTGTGCCCCGTCCACCCAAGGCTAATTACAGCTCATGTACTCTTCGCGACCTCTGACCTCGTCTCGCGGGAACTCTGATGGAAATAATGGAAAGATAACACGCAATCCATCTCTGCCGTTAATCTGCATTTCACATAGCTACATGCTCCTGACAATCTTCAAGTCGTTCCTGGCACCAGTACATGCTGGGAAAGGAACGGAAAGCCGTGGAGAATTTGTTTTTAACCCGAGTTATTCACTCATTAAATTAATTTATGTAACGGCTCTTCAGGGGAATGTGAGATTTTACTGTCCTGGTGTCTGTTATTTATTACTTATGTGACACTGGCTTTGGCCAAAACAAGTTGACTTAGAAGACAGCATAATTATGCTACAGGCTTCACATGGAGAGCTTAAACTGCTGTCTATGTAGGCAGCTCAGTAAGGTTTGAAACAGTTCATCACATAAATAAGGGAGGAAGAAATATGCATGAGCTCGTCTTTAAATGGCACACATGAGAACACGCGAGTGCCCTCGTGATTCCTGTGATTATGTTGGCCATCAATGATTCAAATGCAGAGGCTGATGATAATTATGGACATGCTGTATATGCCAAGTCATGTGACTCACTCTCCATAATGAGGTTGCATGGTTGAGCTTGACATAATGAGGAGGGATGAATATGAAAGAAGATATTGACAAGAGCAAGATAGGCCAGGTTTATTTATTTATGTATGTATTTTTTTATTTTTTTATTTAATTTTTAAGAAAATGTGAGTGTTGTTTGTCAATGCTAGGGTATTGTTATATGGTTGTTGTGGTATTCTTGATTGCTAGGTGGTATCTAGAGTGTTCTGGATGGTTGCTAGGTGGTTTTTAGGGTGTTTTGAGTGGTTGCTAGGGTGTTTTGCATGGTAGGTGGTTTCTAGTGTGTTCTGGATGGTTTCTAGGGTGTTCTGACTGGTCGTTAGGGTGTTTTGGATGGTTGGTGGTTTTTAGGATGTTCTGACTGGTTGTTAGAGTGTTTTGGATGGTTGGTGGTTTTTAGGGTGTTCTGGCTGGTTGTTAGGGTGTTTTGGATGGTTGGTGGTTTTTAGGGTGTTCTGGCTGGTTGTTAGGGTGTTTTGGATGGTTGGTGGTTTTTAGGGTGTTCTGGCTGGTTGTTAGGGTGTTTTGGATGGTTGGTGGTTTTTAGGGTGTTCTGGCTGGTTGTTAGGGTGTTTTGGATGGTTGGTGGTTTTTAGGGTGTTCTGACTGGTTGTTAGGGTGTTTTGGATGGTTGGTGGTTTTTAGGGTGTTCTGGCTGGTTGTTAGGGTGTTTTGGATGGTTGGTGGTTTTTAGGGTGTTCTGACTGGTTGTTAGGGTGTTTTGGATGGTTGGTGGTTTTTAGGGTGTTCTGGCTGGTTGTTAGGGTGGTTGGTGGTTTTTAGGGTGTTCTGGCTGGTTGTTAGGGTGTTTTGGCTGATTGCTAGGATGTTTTGGATGGTTGCTAGTTTTTTTTTCTGGGTGTTCTGAGTGGCTGTTTTCTTAAGTCAAAAGAGTCCTGCATCTTCAAGTCTCTTTTCTGGTCTGTAGATGTGTTTAAACCACTGACTCTAACTATGAGCCGCAGCACTAGTGAAGCTCTGCACTACTGAGGAGTAAACAGTCTCTCTGATATGCTTTATTTTGGCACACACGCGCTGCAGGTGGACCATCGCTGTAATACATGTGCTGTCAGACTCTGGATAAAAGCTTCAATCTGCAGCATGATCTCAGAGCGCAGCAGGAGTGTGTAGCATGTGTGAGTGTGTAGGTCATTCTTAGTTAAATGTCATGATCGGGAGCGTTTGATTCATTCTGATCTGGAAGCAGAATTTCTTCAGGAAAATCCCTCAGATCCAAGTCATCTCAGCCTGTTTCTGTCGGAGGAGGAGGAAAATCGTACATGGTGTCTCATCAGTGTTATCATCTTGAGATCTGAGACAGACAGAATGTTTGTGTGTGTGTGTGTGTGTGTGTGTGTGTGTGTGTGTGTTTGGATTGTGGGTTTGCCAAATGCAGTGAGTGAGGCTGCTGTGCTTATAATCCTCTCACGGTTCAAGCTCTGTGACTCTCATTACACACTGACACATTGAGAGTTTTTACAGGGAACGTGTTGTACAGGTTCACTGACTCATTTTGCTCATTTATTCTGGCGTATTTGTTCCTTTTTTAAGTCCTAATTTTCCTGTCCATTAAAACCAGTGGAATTATGCAGAAATGACAGGATATTAGAGTTAGTGTTCGAGTTCAAAGTCTAATGTAGCCCATTTCTGAATAGTTTCTGTTATTTTTAATATTCTGAGCAATATGACATAACATATATAACATGCATAAAATGCAATAATATTTTACAGCAGCTTTAAATGTGGCTTATCTAATCGATTTTTGTTTTAGAATGACTTATCATTCTTGTAATTCATAATAATATTGTGATTAATCTGATATTTAGGCTTGTGTCCATCAAGTTACAAATAAAAAGAGGAAATTATTGTTAAATAATAGATTATTATGAATTATTATTAAATACATTCTAAACAATTATTTAGAATTACAAATGATTATTTATTTATTACTATAATTATTTATTTCACTAGATTATCCACAAATAGGTTTATAATATATAAACCCTTTTTGTTCTTAAATTTCCAAAAATATTATATCATTATATTTATACTGCCATGTTACCATGCTGTTGTTGTTTGTTTATTTGTTTGTTTGTTTTATTTTATTTTCTGAAGTTCCCTGGAGTTGCACATAAATATGGTATATAAGCGGTAATTGCGTGATTAATCAGCCATTTTGAGATTATGTTCATATCTTCCTGGCTCTGAAGTGTTTGTGATGTTTAGATTGTCCACTTAGTGTTTAATAACAAAAACATGGTTGTACAGCACAGTTAAAGGGATAGTTCACCCAAAAAATGAAAATTCCAAACAGTTGCTAGTAGCCATTGACTTCCATAGGTCTCCCCCCCCCCCATATTATGGAAGTCAATGGTTACTGGCAACTTCTTGATTATCAACATTCTTCAAAATATCTTCTTTTTGGGTGAACTATCCCTTTAACATAATCCTCACACACACTCTCTCTCTCTTCTCCATCCTGGTAAACAATCACAGTATTCCATCAGATTGTTCCAGCCGGATTTCCTGCTGGACGTTGATGTTGTTTTATTTTGTTGAGTCAGAGATCAGCTGTTGAACGCATCATGCTAATGGAAACGGTGCCGTGAGCTAAACTGGGGTCAGTGTGAGATCACAAAATCATTCTGGAACAAATCCACTGTCACTTCTGTGTGTCCGGCCGGCATGTCATTCCAATGCCACGTCAAACGGGAAAATATTACTCAGGAGACAAATACAAACGAGTCAATAGTCGTCATACAGTAAGAATACTGACTCTGACTGCAGCTCAAGCATTGATTAGTGCTGCGAATCTTACCATTTGATTCAGATTCAGGTAGTCGTGTTCACAGTTCTCGATGATTTGCAATGTGGCTCTGCATATGAATTGTTAATAAAATAGAATTAAATGTTAAATTCTAATATTGACTTTCTGTCTTGTCTTTGAAAAGAATCGTTTGGCGTCTACATCGATTTCTTCCCCCGTCCCTATTATTGATGTTTGGCACTTAAAAAGCGGAGAGGATTGTGGGTATTGGTTGTTTAGCAGCCAGTGGTTTTGCTCTTCTCTGGAGGGCAGCAGAGGGCAGTGTTGCCAGCTCTGCACCCCGATAAATGGGGCGTAATTCTGCTGATCCGCCGTGGCATATGAGGTCTGCCAGTCCTCTAAGCTCTGCGTGGCATTTAGTGCTTCAGCTGTGGATTACAGAACATTTTTAATCCAAAAAAGGGGGAAGGATAGTTGTTTTTGAGCGTGTGTTTGTTTTTTTTCTTGATAGAAAGTCAGCGTGATCAGCTCTGGGTGTGTTTGGAGAGAATGTGACAGGACGTGTGTTTTCTGGTCTGCACACACAGGTTGACCAAAGGTTCATGCTGAACAGTGGTGTTGTGGAAGCTCAACGTCATTTCTGGCAGAATTTGATGGAGTTGTCTGTGTCATGCAGCTTTAATGCAGGAACCCTGTGTGTGTGTGTGTGTGTGTGTGTGTGTGTGTGTGTG
>NW_015537936.1:615808-616171 GCF_001515605.1 Sinocyclocheilus anshuiensis | reverse complement strand
TGTGTGTGTGTGTGTGTGTGTGTGTACCTACTTAACCATATTTTGGGGACAAATTTGTACCATAAAGTGAGCTAAACCTGACAAAATCTCCAAAAACCTACCTTTGGGGACGTCCTCGTTTTGAAAACTGGTATAAAAATAAAGTAAACAACGTTTTTTTTTTATTGTAAAAATGCAGAAAGTTTCCTGTAAGGGGTAGGTTTAGGTGCAGGGTTGGTGTAGGGCGATAGAATATACCGTTTGTACAGTATAAAAATCCTTACACCTATGGAATGTCCCCATTTATATAGCTAAGTAAACGTGTGTGTGTGTGTGTGTGTGTGTGTGTGTGTGTGTGTAAAATAGTATATCAGTCTGGCGAGT
>NW_015537936.1:614821-615798 GCF_001515605.1 Sinocyclocheilus anshuiensis | reverse complement strand
TGAGTGTGTCGGTGTCTGTGTGTGTGTGTGTGTGTGTGTGTGTGTGTGTGTGTGTGTGTGTGTGTGTGTCTGTATGTCTGTCTGTATACAGGAGCAATGTGAGATGAGCTAAGAGAATCGTTTATGTTGATAGATACAAGTACTGATGGCATTGTTGTGTTATAATATGATTTTTGTTCAATTACATTTAAATACAGTAAATTCAGTTTAGATTGAATTACTTCCTCGAGTTTTACATTGACTTCTTGAATAAAAAAAAAAAATCTGAAGAAACACTATTCTCTCAACCTTTTATAAATGCAAATAATTTATAATAATATTTATTATAATTTGCAGTATTAACCTAAAGAAAAGAGAAAAAAATTATATTGCCAGCCTGATTGTCCATACATTTTATGAATGCAGTTTATTATAATTATAAATGCTAGTAATAAAAATAAATCATGAATGCAATTATAAATAATGTATTAAAATTTGCATTTATAACCTATAGAATAAAATATATAATAACAACTCTGCCAGTATCAAATGCTTATAAATAATTTTTGTAAATGCAAATTATTATAGCCTAATTATAAATGCAAATAATAATAAATGATCATAATAAATTTGTTTATATTCATTTATTATATATTATAATTTGAATTTATAGGCTAAAAATATATAATCTTACAGCAATAAATGCTTATAAATGCATTTTATAAATGCAATGTATTAGAATTATAAATGCAAATAATAATAAGTATCATAATAAATGCATTTATAATAATTTACTTATTATAATTTGCATTATTATCCTAAAGAAAAAATGTATTCTTATAACTCTGCCAATATGAAATGCTTGTAAATGTTTTTTATAATGCAATTTTTTGTAAGTATAAATGCAAATAATAAGAAATTATCATATACACTCTAAAAAATGCTGGGTTAAATACAACCCAGTGCTGGGTAAAATAGGGACAAACCCAGCAATTGGG
>NW_015537936.1:588558-614764 GCF_001515605.1 Sinocyclocheilus anshuiensis | reverse complement strand
AGCGGTTGGGTTACTACCCAGAAGGTTGGGTTAAACATTTAACCCAACCGCTGGGTCAAAACAGCCCAATTGCTGGGTTTGTCCCTATTTTACCCAGCACTGGGTTGTATTTAACCCAGCATTTTTTAGAGTGTAAAATGCATTTATAATAATTTATTATTTATTATAATTTGCATTTAAACCTTTAAAAAACTGTAGTTTTAATACTCCAGTATGAAATGCTCATAAATCCAAATAATAATAATTTTCATCAGTTTATGGTGTTAATGCATATATCATAATTTATTATTTATTATAATTTGCACTTCTTAGAACTCTGCCAGGATCTCTGTACCAGTACGTGGTAGAAGTGCACACTGATGTGTTTATGTCTTCTCTCGTTCAGAGATTTGTCTGCTGACACGAGGCAGACGCACCGCCAGCGTCCGGGCCAACACATACTGCCGTCTGTACTCTCTGTCTGTGGACAACTTCAATGAGGTCCTGGAGGAGTATCCCATGATGAGGAGAGCGTTTGAGACCGTCGCTCTGGACCGCCTGGACCGCATCGGTAAGAAGTTTAGCATACTACTCCATACTACTAATACAGTATGTATACTGTGCTGTAGGAACACAGAATCTGTGAAATCAGTATTATTTTCATGTTCTTGAATCAGGAACAGCTTTAGTCTCATTATAATGCATTTCTCTTACTGTACACCAATTGAAACTGAACTTAACTTAAACTCTCACTCCCTCTTGTGTCTAATGTCTCACAATGGAGTGTAATTTCTCTGTCAGCGTCTCGGGGTTCCTGCCTTATTGAGTCAGTCAGTCTGGGCTTGGGAAGGTCTCACTGCTGTTTACGCTGCACATAGTGTTTATTTTCCTCAGTAGGAGGGAACACGCTCTTGTCCGTCGCTGTAAACATCTACATCCAGCTCCTTCAGCCCACTCAGCGCGGTAAAAACAACAAACTGAATCATTTGATAGCTGAGCTGTTCGCACAATGTGAGACTGCAAGAGGGCTTATTATAGAGGAAACACTGGAGAAACTCTACAAAAACCACCTTCAAAACCTGCTCTGTGTATGAGGACTGATACATATGTTCTCTTTATTCCTGAGCACCCTCTTGATTGCTGCAGTTTTAAGCCCATGCTGCTCTCAGTCACTCATAACATACAGACACCAGTAATTAATTACAGATTAAATAGATCTGCATCTGTACTGAAATGAATTGAGGTTCACACATGTTGATTGTGTCCCTGCGGTGTAGCACTGCTTAATCACTCCTCTTCCTATCAGAAAATGGCCTCAACTCTAATCCAATTTGTAGTTTAGCAGATTATTTTGAAGAAAATAAGAATTATTTAATTATTATTACAGAATTGTTTCAGACAATCTGCATTGGGGCATTCTGAGTAAGACAAAGAGCTCACCCTAAAAATAATATCTGGTTTTGTTTATATATATATATATATATATATATATATATATATATACAATATATGTGTATATGTATGTAATATATATGTATAATTATATACATTACACATATATACATATAATTATACACATAAAAATTTACTACAATTTATAATTTATTATATTTATAAATTAATTATAAATGATTATATACATTTAAGAATTTATTATAAAGGATAAATATTATATAGATAGATAGATAGATAGTAGGGCTGGGTTTTGACACAAATTTCACGATTCGATTTGATTCTCATTCACAAGCTTTTGATTCGATTCGATTACCAGTTCGATTCGATTCAATATCGATTATTTTGGATATATATGCCACATTTTCTCATGGGAAAAAAAAACTCTCAACTAATGCTGTAAAATATATATAAGAGTCAGTTGGTACTACATTACTATAATATTGAAGGTTAAAATTGACTGATTTGTTAAAACTGACTGATTTGTTAAAATTACACTTAATGAAGTTTTTAAAATAATAAAGTTACAATTACATAATAATATTTCTACTTCAATTCTTTCAGTTTAAGTTTTTTTTAAATATAAATACAATGGTGGCTGTCATAAAAACTTGATGGATTTATTCAAACATAAATTAAGCATTGAAGAACTAATGAGTTTATGAGTCACCAAATATGTTTTTCTGAGGTAAATGTGACGATACATGACATTGTTTACAAGCCGTTATATGATGTCTTTGCGCGGCTGAAACACTGATTGAGCGATTACATGAGACAGGATACGGCTTGTAAAGTTATAATCTTACCTTCGGATGTTTAGTCATGTTTATTTTGTGCTGAAACTGGTATTAATGTGGAGGTGATGATCAGCTCACGTGCGCCTCGCGCTGTCGCATCTTGTTGATCGAGGCGCTACAGCGATCTGTCACTTCACATTAAACAACGCCCAAAACGGCATTTATTGTTTGAATACTGCAATACAATGGAAAGAATTTGAAATCTGAGACTTTGTTTCATATTAAAAGTACCAAAGCGCAATGCTTATTGCGATTTATTGATGGGAAGTGCCCTTTCAACGTTCCGTCCATTAACTGAAAACAGGCAAGACTAATCGATTCTTAGATTTAAGAATCGATATCGTTCCGTAAAAATGAGAATCGATTAATATTGAGATATCGATATTTTTTACCCAGCCATAGATAGATAGATAGATAGATAATAAATCAATAATAATTACAATACAGAATAAATCAAGTATACTCTTTAAAAGCATGTTTTTTTATTTCTATTATTGTATTGCCTGAAGAGCAAAAGCCTCTTATGTCATGCTCGGCTCCGCACCAGCCCCAGTGTGAGTACAGTAGTAAGTGATAGCGTGACATTATCAAACATAGCAAAGTGCCCTCTGCTCATCCAGGCTATTGGTCTCTTGTTTATATCAGTCCGGCGTAAGGTGAAGGTCGTGTCTGCACTCTATTTTTGTTTTCTTTCTTATCTGGGGCTCAGCAGTGAGGAGCAGTCAAACGCAGGCAGGTCAGCCCGTAGAAATGATCTGCCCCCTGCTACGCTGAGCTATTTCCATTCGGCCTGTGTCCTCACCGCGAGCAGCCCCTCCGTCTCTGATTGCGCTCGGAGCCGTCCTGAGGCGAGCCCAGGCTCCAGGACTGTTTAACAGGGGTGATGTAGTGTGTGAGATGAATCAAAGCGCTGTTGAAACAGTAGACATATCGAGCAGAGTGCTGCGTTTGATATTTAATATTCAAGGCGTTGCCTAAGGGTGAATAATTCCATTTTTAGTGGGTATTAATAAAAAAAGCCATGATCAGTTTGAAGAAAGAATGCAAGCAGCTAAAATACTAACAAATTACTTAGTACAGACATTCTTACACCTTAACCCATAACCCATATAATTTAAAAAAATGTACTGCGTTAAGCTAACTGAGACTTGTTATAGCACTTGCATATCATTGCACTTTTGTTGATTTTGATTGCTTCTATTGTCTTCATTTGTAAGTCGCTTTGGATAAAAGCGTCTGCTATTTTCCACTGGGTACAGTACCTGGTACTTTTTTTAGTACCACCTCGGTTGAGGTTCCAAGTGAACCGTACCATTACCAAAACGTGACGTGTAAACTCTGCTGATCACGGATTGGCCGGAGAGAATCGTCACTACCTGCGTCACTGAACTTGCAACACAAACACAACAGAACCGCTAGATTTAAATCAGCACAGCCAGCGAAGGATCGAATGCCACTGTTTTGAATGAGCGCACCTTTTTTTAACAACCAAAAATGTCTGTTTCGTTGTCTGTTGAGGAAATTTACAGACGTTCCTCTCCTTGATAGCAGAGGAGCGGATCCAGCGAGAGCTTGATGGGGCGACGCGGAATGAAAAATGTTTCTCTCCCACGCGCCTCCGACGGCCACCCGTCTGAACTAGAACCGCTCCGCTCCGCTCGAAGCTCCCTTCCAATTTGTGAGGCTAAATCACACCCTCCTAACTCAGTAATAGCGATCTTCCTCTGTGTGGCGTTTGACGTTTTCTTTCGTTATCTCTGTATCGGCACTGTGTTTTAATCGTAATAATTTTAAATATCTAAATATTACTGTGATTTTAAGAAGATGAGACATACCGAGTTAACTTAGAGCTTTAGATTTCTCTTTCGTTTTGCTTTGTTATCCTCCTTTTTCACTCATGAATATATATATGGAATTATATATTTAAATATATGTTAATCAGTCTGTAGGAGGGTGTGAAATGCTACAGACCTAAAGGACAATTGTTTATTTTATACTTATGCCAAATGCGGCAGTAGAGGCGGCGCAACTAACGACGTGAATAATCCCGCCCACTCTAAAGTGATGCTAAATTGCAGTGGAAGCGCAAACCGAGCCGAGCCGTGCCGAGCCGAGTCGTACCACGCAGTGGAAAAGTGCCAATTGATATATACTGTACCATGGTATTGAACAATTACCATATTTACATACATAGAATTATAGAACAGAATACAGAATAACAACAAAACCACAGTATTACCATGCTATAATGTACAAAAAAAGGTAATACCATGGTACTGAATGGCTACCATATTCATATACCAAAGAATTATAGAACAGAATATAGAGTTACAACAAAACCATGGTATTACCATTCTATCATGTCCACAAAATAGTAATACAACAGTACTTCTTCTTAATGTTGTTTTTAAAAGATATGTTTTCTGCTGACTACAAATGAGATTTTTTGTCTTTCATCTCTTAGGGAAGAAGAACTCTATTCTCCAGCACAAGGTCCAACATGACTTGAATTCAGGGGTTTTGAACTACCAGGAAAGTGAGATCATCCAGCAGATCGTGCAGCACGATCGAGACATGGCTCACTGCGCCGACCTGATGCAGAGTCCGTCGCCGCCTGCTCCTCCGTCCCCTACTCCCGTCATCTGGGCTCCCCTGATCCAAGCACCTCTACAAGCTGCTGCCGCTACCACATCGGTCGCTATTGCACTAACCCACCACCCCCACCTCCCCGCCACTCTCTTCCGACCTCCGGTGTCCGTTCTCGGATTGAGAAATGAGCCGACCAGCCAGCTGAAGAGGTTTCAGACAATCGCACCAAAACCTGTATCAGCTGGTGACTCTCCATCCGGTTCCCCATCAAAGATTTGTCCGGCAGTCGATACGCCGCTTCTCGCATCCCTCCGGACGCAGCACTCATCAGGAGCAACCACTTCCAGCCAGCAAGCCGGAATTTCATCATTCCCATTTGGAAGCTTCTCTTCTTCATCGGCGTCTCCGACTTCTATCACTGCACAGCTCCATTTGCAGCCAAGACAAAAGCAAGCCGTCGCTCCCAGCACTCCTCCACAATCGGGACATCTCCAAGCAGGATTTCCAACTGGGATCTTGGCTACAACCTCATCGAATACTAGCCCTCTTTCCACAGGCTTGTTCAGCCATGCACCCAGTCAATTGCTGCATGGCCAACCCCCACCAAAACCCTCTCAAACGGGCTCCCTGCAGCAATTTGCTACCGGAGGGGGCAAGACTTCCACTGGTTTGAACCTCTTCCACACTCCCCCACCAGGATCCCCTGCTTCCAGCCGTTCCCAAGCCCCCGAGAGTTCCACGTCATCCCAGATCCCACCCGCTTTATCCACTTACCTTCCTTTGGAAAGGTCAGCGCTGGCCTTGCTTGCTCAGTACGGCTCAGCGAACACCTCGCCGTGCTACACCCCTCTAGCCCCGAGTCCGACCATCCAGAGCCCCGTCACGGGGAGAACTTTCCACTACAGTGACCTTTCCAGCACCGCCGGCTCCCACACTTCCCTGCTCTTCCCGCAGTCCTCCTGCCCCGGGCAACTCCCAGGTCACCACTCTTCCGGCACAGACTCTCCACTGGGCCGCTTTTATGAGGATTTGAACATACTGTCCTGCTCGCATCCCGTAGAGGCAGCGGATCAGTCTTCCCCTCGGGAGCCCGGTTACTGCCTCTCGCCATATTCGTCCCCGACGCTCACCCCCAAACCCTGTAGCTCGGTATCAGGGCACATGGTCGGCCCTGTACAGACTTCACCGGGCTCTCGAGGCCAAGCTTGTTCTATAGGGACGTCACCTGCACTTTCTCTCCCACGAGCCTCCGACGGCCACCCGTCTGAACTAGAACCGCTCCGCTCTAAGCTCCCTTCCAATTTGTGAGGCTAAATCACACCCTCCTAACTCAGTAATAGAGATCTTCCTCTGTGTGGCGTTTGACGTTTTCTTTCGTTTCTCTGTATCGGCACTGTGTTTTAATCGTAATAATTTTAAATATCTAAATATTACTGTGATTTTAAGAAGATGAGACCTACCGAGTTAACTTAGAGCTTTAGATTTCTCTTTCGTTTTGCTTTGTTATCCTCCTTTTTCACTCATGAATATATATATATGGAATTATATATTTAAATATATGTTAATCAGTCTATAGGAGGGTGTGAAATGCTACAGACCTAAAGGACAATTGTTTATTTTATACCTATGCCAAATGCATCCGCAAGAGTTTGGTTATTAATACTGACGTGGACAGGAAGACTCTTTTGCAGGAACCTATGCACTCACGCCTGCATATGAAAACTGATTTTTGTCTGATCCAAAACACCTTTTTAGTCACCCCAATGAGGATCACATATTGCTGATCTTGAATTTAAGGGGTTATTTAAGGAATTGTACCTGTTTATTCATCCTGCAAATGTTTTGGGACCTTCCGAGGTGGAGAGAAGAACATAGGAAAACCAAAATAATTCCCAATCAACGTTCTCTTTAGCATTTGTTTGTTTTCTTTCAGCCACACTGTAGTAATATCAGTGGGCATTGAGTGGGCGTCAGGGGAGAGGGTTCGAGAAACGTCCCAACTAAATCGCAATTCACTTGTGTCTTCCAGGATCATACGACAGTGTAGCCCTGCAGACTGTGTGTGTATGTGTGTGTGTGTGTGTGTGTGTGTGTGTTACATCTTGATGCAAGTGGCAATCAAGTTAGACTTACCAAGAATAGTTTTGCCTTGTCACAGCAGAGAAGAAATGGAAAACCTCCCTGCAACATTTCTTGTTTGTACATAAAATAAGCCAACAACATTAGTCAAAAAGCTGCTCAAAGGTGATTTTGTTTGTTTTTCTATATCTTTAGCTGCTAATTGATTAGGTGGAATGGAGTGAAGGATTCTGAATGTACCGTGTAAGTCCAAACTATGACGATCAAATCCGTTCAGGGCTGGTGATTGAAGATCTCAGCAGACGTCTGTCACACACACCTGAGTCCCTCACATGTCACTACTCTCAGCCACAGCGTTCTGATTTAAAAGGACAGACAGGCACATTTCGGGCGACCTTTGACCCTTGTCAGCTCGAGAACAGGACAACACGATGACCAGCGTCAGACAGACGGACCGGAATGGTAATGATGCACAAAACATGATTCAGTTTAAGAAAAAATAAATAAATAATAATAATTATTACACACACACTACCGTTCAAACGTTTGCAATCAGTAAGCTTTTTAATGTTTTTTTTAAAGAAGTCTCTTCTGCTCATCAGGGCTGCATTTATTTGATCAAAAATACAGTAAGAACAGTGATATCGTGAAGTATTAATACAATTTAAGATATAGTTTTTATTTTTAAACATATTTTAAAATATAATTTATGCCTGTGATGGCAAAGCTGAATTTTTATAAACCATTACTCCAGTCTTCAGTATCACATGATCCTTCAAAAAATCATTCTTATATTCTGATATATTATCAATGTTGGAAACCGTTAATATTAATATATTAATATTAATATTTTTGGAACCTGTGATACTTTTTTTCAGAATTCTTAGATGAATAAAAAGTTACAAATCTTTTGTAACAACATAAAAGTGTACTATCACTTTTGATCAATTCTTTGATGAATAAAAAGCATAATTTTTTTTTTAAATACAGATCTTACTAATCCCAAACTTTTGAATTATAGTGTATATTACACAATATACAGTATATTTTTAATGACTGATCTGCAAATGGATAGTTGACAAGAAATTATTATTTTCCAACGTCTCAAAAATATTTTTTTGTATTATTATTTGTATTTTTTCCAATCAAAATTTATTCATTTTTTATAACTAAAAATTTGTTATTTCGTTTATTTATTCTTATTTATTCAAACAGCATGGATCTGTCTGTCAGAGAAATCGTTTTAACTAAATGACAAGAAAGTCACTGTGTTATTTCTAAAGGCCTATTTTAGATTTTTTTCCCTGTTCTTTCTCACCCTCAGTGTGTCTCGAAGTGAAATACAGCGTTTATACACACCTGAGAGCGTCTGACCTGAGGAAAGCTCATAAGTTGTGAAAACTCCTCAACTTTTGAGACGCAAGCAAGACGGGGGGAGAAAGGGAGACGGGAAGCACAAATGCAACGAGACACTGATGTATGAGGAGGTGATGTGTGCTGACTGGCAGCCAGGGGCCCGGCAGGTAGGCAGGACCCCCACGGGCCGCTCACCGTGATGAGAGGCTTGTTCAGGGAGCCTCCGCGTGCGTGTCTTGTGATTGTTTCTCAGGGCTCTCAGAAGTTTCCGGAGGGGGTAGAGTATTGATTGTGGAGTATTTGAGAATTTTTTTGTGACAGTTATATAAATAAATAAAAACACAATGGGAACCGTAGGGAGCTGAACCTGTGTCGGCTGATGGGAAGTAGAAAGAGAAGGAATCAAGGCGAACGAGTGACTGATTAGAGAAGCGTAGCACGAAATCCAGAGCAGAGCCGTCAAACAAGATACTGTCACTCCACTGAATCAGAGCGTCCAGTTCAGAATCAGACTCTGACAATTTCAGCTTTCAGAATCCCAGACTCATTGTCCGATGTTTTGTTTAAAATGCAACTAAAATCTTTCTAGAAGATGCAAAGGTGTGCATTGAAACGACTCCTGTCTCATCTTTTGTCTGCTTTGAGCAACTGGCGACTAATGTTCACTTTTAAGAATTTTGGGTGTTATTCATGGAACATGAGCAGAACATTTGTGTAAATCACTACCATTCAAAACACTTTTAATGCTCATCAAGGCTGCATTTATTTGATCAAAAAAACAGTAAAAATGTGAAATATTATTAAAAATGTAAGTGTTTTCTATGTGAATATATTGTAAAATTTAATTTATTCCTGTGATCAAAGCTGAATTTTCAGCATCATTACTCCAGTCTTCAGTGTCACATGATCTTCAGAAATCATTCTAATATGCTGATTTGCTGCTCAACAAACATTTCTGATTATTATCAATGATGAAAACAGTTTTGCTGCTTCATATTTATGTGGAAACTATGATAGATACATTTTATTTTTCAGGATCTTTGATTAATGGAAAGTTCAAAAGAACAGCATTTATTTGAAATAGAAATCCTTTATAAATGTCTTTACTCTCACTTTTAATCAATTTAATGCATCCTTGATGAATTTCAAAAAACTTGCTGAACTGTGTGTGTATGTGTGTGTGTGTGTGTGTGTGTGTGTGTTACATCTTGATGCAAGTGGCAATCAAGTTAGACTTACCAAGAATAGTTTTGCCTTGTCACAGCAGAGAAGAAATGGAAAACCTCCCTGCAACATTTCTTGTTTGTACATAAAATAAGCCAACAACATTAGTCAAAAAGCTGCTCAAAGGTGATTTTGTTTGTTTTTCTATATCTTTAGCTGCTAATTGATTAGGTGGAATGGAGTGAAGGATTCTGAATGTACCGTGTAAGTCCAAACTATGACGATCAAATCCGTTCAGGGCTGGTGATTGAAGATCTCAGCAGACGTCTGTCACACACACCTGAGTCCCTCACATGTCACTACTCTCAGCCACAGCGTTCTGATTTAAAAGGACAGACAGGCACATTTCGGGCGACCTTTGACCCTTGTCAGCTCGAGAACAGGACAACACGATGACCAGCGTCAGACAGACGGACCGGAATGGTAATGATGCACAAAACATGATTCAAAAATAAATAAAATAAATAAATAATAATAATTATTACACACACACTACCGTTCAAACGTTTGCAATCAGTAATGTTTTTTTCTTCTGCTCATCAGGGCTGCATTTATTTGATCAAAAATACAGTAAGAACAGTGATATCGTGAAGTATTAATACAATTTAAGATATAGTTTTTATTTTTAAACATATTTTAAAATATAATTTATGCCTGTGATGGCAAAGCTGAATTTTTATAAACCATTACTCCAGTCTTCAGTATCACATGATCCTTCAAAAAATCATTCTTATATTCTGATATATTATCAATGTTGGAAACCGTTAATATTAATATATTAATATTAATATTTTTGGAACCTGTGATACTTTTTTTCAGAATTCTTAGATGAATAAAAAGTTACAAATCTTTTGTAACAACATAAAAGTGTACTATCACTTTTGATCAATTCTTTGATGAATAAAAAGCATAATTTTTTTTTTAAATACAGATCTTACTAATCCCAAACTTTTGAATTATAGTGTATATTACACAATATACAGTATATTTTTAATGACTGATCTGCAAATGGATAGTTGACAAGAAATTATTATTTTCCAACGTCTCAAAAATATTTTTTTGTATTATTATTTGTATTTTTTCCAATCAAAATTTATTCATTTTTTATAACTAAAAATTTGTTATTTCGTTTATTTATTCTTATTTATTCAAACAGCATGGATCTGTCTGTCAGAGAAATCGTTTTAACTAAATGACAAGAAAGTCACTGTGTTATTTCTAAAGGCCTATTTTAGATTTTTTTCCCTGTTCTTTCTCACCCTCAGTGTGTCTCGAAGTGAAATACAGCGTTTATACACACCTGAGAGCGTCTGACCTGAGGAAAGCTCATAAGTTGTGAAAACTCCTCAACTTTTGAGACGCAAGCAAGACGGGGGGAGAAAGGGAGACGGGAAGCACAAATGCAACGAGACACTGATGTATGAGGAGGTGATGTGTGCTGACTGGCAGCCAGGGGCCCGGCAGGTAGGCAGGACCCCCACGGGCCGCTCACCGTGATGAGAGGCTTGTTCAGGGAGCCTCCGCGTGCGTGTCTTGTGATTGTTTCTCAGGGCTCTCAGAAGTTTCCGGAGGGGGTAGAGTATTGATTGTGGAGTATTTGAGAATTTTTTTGTGACAGTTATATAAATAAATAAAAACACAATGGGAACCGTAGGGAGCTGAACCTGTGTCGGCTGATGGGAAGTAGAAAGAGAAGGAATCAAGGCGAACGAGTGACTGATTAGAGAAGCGTAGCACGAAATCCAGAGCAGAGCCGTCAAACAAGATACTGTCACTCCACTGAATCAGAGCGTCCAGTTCAGAATCAGACTCTGACAATTTCAGCTTTCAGAATCCCAGACTCATTGTCCGATGTTTTGTTTAAAATGCAACTAAAATCTTTCTAGAAGATGCAAAGGTGTGCATTGAAACGACTCCTGTCTCATCTTTTGTCTGCTTTGAGCAACTGGCGACTAATGTTCACTTTTAAGAATTTTGGGTGTTATTCATGGAACATGAGCAGAACATTTGTGTAAATCACTACCATTCAAAACACTTTTAATGCTCATCAAGGCTGCATTTATTTGATCAAAAAAACAGTAAAAATGTGAAATATTATTAAAAATGTAAGTGTTTTCTATGTGAATATATTGTAAAATTTAATTTATTCCTGTGATCAAAGCTGAATTTTCAGCATCATTACTCCAGTCTTCAGTGTCACATGATCTTCAGAAATCATTCTAATATGCTGATTTGCTGCTCAACAAACATTTCTGATTATTATCAATGATGAAAACAGTTTTGCTGCTTCATATTTATGTGGAAACTATGATAGATACATTTTATTTTTCAGGATCTTTGATTAATGGAAAGTTCAAAAGAACAGCATTTATTTGAAATAGAAATCCTTTATAAATGTCTTTACTCTCACTTTTAATCAATTTAATGCATCCTTGATGAATTTCAAAAAACTTGCTGACCCCAAACTTTTCATTCAAACAAATCATTCTTACATAACTGGCACATTTGATTAAATGACATGTTTCATGTACAAAACTAATAATATATGATTTATTTTCTGCTTGTATTTCATAAATAATGCCTATAGATATTGCATAATCTATTATAACTTTGCTTCTGTCTATTATAGCTAACCACTTTCCCATGAATCTATTTGTCCTAAAGGAACATACAGAAAACTTTTACGGAGCGTCACACATGTATGATTCCCTGCCTTTGCTTTCTGTGCGAGAGACGTATTTAGAGACGCAGCAGGAAGTCGAATCTGGACACGATCCACCTGGCAACATGCAACGCTTCGGTTTGTCTGCCAGTTTTCATAACACAATTCTAATTCCATTTGGGAGTGTTCCCAATTCCGACGGCTAATCTTACGCCGGCTCCGTTTGCTTTGTGCCGTGAAGGAGCGCCCGCGAAACGGCTCTGCAGATGGTAATAAAATCAATGGCAGTGATTGAGGATTCGATTTCACACTTACCAAGACGCGTGGAGGAAAAGGATGCGGCGCTTTGACTGTACCATCATCTCTAATTCATGCCTACAAATGTGTTCTGAGAGCTGCTGCCATGGGACGGATTCAAACTGACACGGGTCACAGGTGTCCATAACCCAGACAGAACCAGAGAGCAGTACATCACCGTTAGCTGCTGCTGATGAGGCCTCGTGCTCTGACCTTTGACATTATAAGGCACAAAAATAGACAGAAGAGCAGAAGCTGGTGCACTGACAGTAATTAAAGGAATAGTTCAGATGAAAATGTGCTGAAAATGTCCTCAACCTCAGGTCATGCAAGATGTAGATTAGTTTGTTTCTTCATCAGATTTGGAGAAATGTAGCATTGCATCACTTGCTCACCAGTGGATGCTCTGCAGTGAATGGGTGCCGTCAGAATGAGAGTCCAAACAGCTGATAAAAACATCACAATAATCCACAAGTCATCCTACGGATTTGCTTACAAACATGCAGCTTTTGGTGTTACACGTGTTGTGGATTGCTTGTGGATTATTGTGATGTTTTTATCAGCTGTTTGGACTCTCATTCTGACGGCACCCATTCACTGCAGAGCATCCATTGCTGAGACACTGATGCAATGCTACATTTCTCAAAGTCTCTAAAAATCATCTACATCTTGCTTGGCCTGAGCTGAGGGTGAGTACATTCTAAGCATTTTTGGCTGAACTATTCCTTTAAATGGCAGTGCTGTTGGTTTCTGTGTGGATTACTGCAGAATGTAGCAAATTTTACAGGGTGAAAAACACTCCAAATTTCTCAGTGTCTGGATAGTTGTTACAATGTAGCAGTGCAGGTGGAATGTTGAAGTTCAACTGTTACATTTCAAATTGAAATGTTTTATTTTGAGTCAAACATGCCTGGCTGAAAGAAATGAGTTGCGTTCTGTTAAGAGGAATCTTTGAAATGCTTCTTTTTATTTTGATTGTTCGTTTAGTTTTTAAGAGGGCTCAGTTTGTGTTTTCCACAGCACTGTTTGAACCCACCTCACTGTGTGTTTTTGGTCTTTATAAAACATAATGATATTATTTATTCCTCTGCATTTCTTTTGGTGTTCCTGACATGGTTTGTGACATTCACCAAATGTTTTGATCTTCATGTCTCTGATCTCTGGTTATTCCATTTGACAGCGTCATGTTAATACAGCGGAAATTAAACCTGAGGTTTCACCAAGTCACTGAAATACACTTTAGCACTTTCTTTAGGACAATAATGAAGACACAATGCTTGAACTGAGAGACCAATCTGATCAATCAGAGAATGTCAATCTATTGATCAGTTTTTTCTTATTTTTGTTCCTATGAAATCTATAAACCTGGGCAAACAGCAATAAGCGTGATGTATAACTAGTGATGTGAGCGTCAGATGTGTTGGAGACGACAGTAGGTAGATCTATAGACCGTCTGTTCACGTGCGTTCAGGACAGAGTCGCCTGTGGCACCAGTCAAAACCTGGATGGACAATAATAAGCACACAAACTGGATATTATTAAGAAAAGAACAAATAAAAATATTAAGAATTAGACTGCGTCTGTGTCCTGATTCAGAGCTGCATGCTGAAGACTGTCGTTTGAGCTCCTAAAAAATCAAATAATTCAATTTTAGCTGATATGCATGTTTTAAAATGTACATTCTTTCTCTTTTAGGAAAATAGACCAAATTATTGATGCATGTTAGCCAATCATAACAGAGGAAACAGATGTACAATTAAACAGGCAAAAACTGCCTAGTTCTGTTTAGATCAGGCTGGATCTCTTGAAATCCTAAAATACAGTTGTTTTTGGTGCAAGAAACTTGACTTACTTTAAAAATAGACTTCAGGGAGAAAATGACTTCACTGCAAAAGTATTTTTGTCTTGTTCTAAAGTACAAATAACTAAACATGTACAAATAACTAAGCAACATGGCATGAAAGAAAATATTCAGTCTTTTCTCAAAAAAGTATCAGAATTAAGTTTTTGCTTAAAACAAGAACAAATGTTTGCCAATTAAGTCAGAAAATTGTTGTTTTCCATTTGAATTTATTTTTCTAAATTAATTAATTAAAACAAAAATAATGTCAAACTAAAAATAAAGAAATCACACAGAAAGGTTTTGCCCTGAAACACAAATATGTATCTCAAAATTAGTAATAAATAATTAAATAAATAAATGAATAAAAAAAAAAGACATAATATCTTAAGTAATTTTGCTTCTCATGTATCTTGATTTAAGACTGTTTAGATATTTGTACTGGAAAACAATATAAATACTAAGAAAGAAAATCATTTTGTGCGGTGTTTAAAGGTTTATTTCTTACATGATTAATTACAGAAATCCATCTAAAAATGAAGGATTTGGCTTTTCATCTTCTGTCCATTCAAACTCCTGTTTCAGTCTTAAATGAGTCCTCACTTTGTGTTTCTGTCCGCAGGAGCTGCTGGTGTGGATGTCAGTCTCTCTCTGCCCTCCAGCATCTGTCTAATTACACCTCCACAAACTGTTATAATTACGGAGGATTCTCCTCGTGTGACACCGGGCAAGCTGACAGCACTGTTTGAACCCACCTCACTGTGTGTTTTTGGTCTTTATAAAACATAATGATATTATTTATTCCTCTGCATTTCTTTTGGTGTTCCTGACATGGTTTGTGACATTCACCAAATGTTTTGATCTTCATGTCTCTGATCTCTGGTTATTCCATTTGACAGCGTCATGTTAATACAGCGGAAATTAAACCTGAGGTTTCACCAAGTCACTGAAATACACTTTAGCACTTTCTTTAGGACAATAATGAAGACACAATGCTTGAACTGAGAGACCAATCTGATCAATCAGAGAATGTCAATCTATTGATCAGTTTTTTCTTATTTTTGTTCCTATGAAATCTATAAACCTGGGCAAACAGCAATAAGCGTGATGTATAACTAGTGATGTGAGCGTCAGATGTGTTGGAGACGACAGTAGGTAGATCTATAGACCGTCTGTTCACGTGCGTTCAGGACAGAGTCGCCTGTGGCACCAGTCAAAACCTGGATGGACAATAATAAGCACACAAACTGGATATTATTAAGAAAAGAACAAATAAAAATATTAAGAATTAGACTGCGTCTGTGTCCTGATTCAGAGCTGCATGCTGAAGACTGTCGTTTGAGCTCCTAAAAAATCAAATAATTCAATTTTAGCTGATATGCATGTTTTAAAATGTACATTCTTTCTCTTTTAGGAAAATAGACCAAATTATTGATGCATGTTAGCCAATCATAACAGAGGAAACAGATGTACAATTAAACAGGCAAAAACTGCCTAGTTCTGTTTAGATCAGGCTGGATCTCTTGAAATCCTAAAATACAGTTGTTTTTGGTGCAAGAAACTTGACTTACTTTAAAAATAGACTTCAGGGAGAAAATGACTTCACTGCAAAAGTATTTTTGTCTTGTTCTAAAGTACAAATAACTAAACATGTACAAATAACTAAGCAACATGGCATGAAAGAAAATATTCAGTCTTTTCTCAAAAAAGTATCAGAATTAAGTTTTTGCTTAAAACAAGAACAAATGTTTGCCAATTAAGTCAGAAAATTGTTGTTTTCCATTTGAATTTATTTTTCTAAATTAATTAATTAAAACAAAAATAATGTCAAACTAAAAATAAAGAAATCACACAGAAAGGTTTTGCCCTGAAACACAAATATGTATCTCAAAATTAGTAATAAATAATTAAATAAATAAATGAATAAAAAAAAAAGACATAATATCTTAAGTAATTTTGCTTCTCATGTATCTTGATTTAAGACTGTTTAGATATTTGTACTGGAAAACAATATAAATACTAAGAAAGAAAATCATTTTGTGCGGTGTTTAAAGGTTTATTTCTTACATGATTAATTACAGAAATCCATCTAAAAATGAAGGATTTGGCTTTTCATCTTCTGTCCATTCAAACTCCTGTTTCAGTCTTAAATGAGTCCTCACTTTGTGTTTCTGTCCGCAGGAGCTGCTGGTGTGGATGTCAGTCTCTCTCTGCCCTCCAGCATCTGTCTAATTACACCTCCACAAACTGTTATAATTACGGAGGATTCTCCTCGTGTGACACCGGGCAAGCTGAGTGTGTGTGTGTGTGTGTGTGTGTGTGTGTGTGTGTGTGTGTGTGATGCTGGTTAACTCTCTCCTGTAAGGTCACAGATGTCAGATCCAGATGCTGAGAGCTGCAGCTCATCTGTGGTCTGTTTAGTTTCTGCTGCTCTTAGATCAGACAGTAATACAGCTAATCTGAGAGCGCTTCAAAACAGAGCTTTTTTACTGGAAACAGCAACGTAAGTGTCACGCCTTTGTGTTGGTTTGTCTAGATTTATGAGGGCCAAATGTGTGAAATATTGTGTGTGATATTGTGTGAATTATGCAGTTGTGTGGCTGCAGAGTGTGAAAACAACCAGCCTATAATGTTAAAAATCCACCCACTATTTTTTTTTTTATATATATAATCCCACTAAATCATAAATCATACACGTCATCATAGGGGAAAAGGTCCCGCCTATTTGTGACGCTCTCTGCCTTAGACACAGCCCTGAGTGAGAAGCAAAGAGATGTTTCTGATCCAAGTTACCTGATGCAGCGCCAACCGATACCTGGACTCTTGATGGCTTCAGAGTTGAGACAGAACAACTAATATAATAAAAGAAAATCCTGATTGCATAATAGCACAGTAGGTGGCGATATGCGCAAAGATTGCAACTCGCCATAAAACCAAGAAGAAGAAGAAGCTACCTGATGATGGCAGTAATGCACTGTTAAGTGCGGTTGCCAGCAAAAGAAAGAAGAAGAAGAGTGAGAAGCAGCAGTCCGTCATTACTGTTTTCCTGCTGTAACGTTAGCTGATGGAGATATAGGCGACAATGTCAGTGCTAAAGAGGCATTATTTACAAGTGTTGCGTTTTGGGATGCACCAATGAACATAGGAGTCTCCATAGACTCCCTCCATCTGAGCTGCTGAGGACACTGTGGTTAAATTTCATTTTCGAAGGAAATATCCCGGGGGAAAAAATCGGCAAAGTCCCCTAAGTTATATGTTTAGGGACCAATACCAACGTTTCGTGCGCGAACGTCAGCGCCAGACAACATAAGTGTCAGGCCTTTGTTTATCAAATTCAAATCAAAGCTAATGTTGCCTGTTTTCACCTGCTCACAGAATGATCGTAAATAGGAATGTGGTAGTTAAAAATTGCATATGAAAGCAATGTGTAGTCGACCGCTTCAATTTGTCGAGCTCATAATCACAAGTGGGACTTATAAAGTTTGTGATACCTTAGCATGCGATGGCACAATGAGACCATCTGTGTAATTCATAAACGATCATTTATTATGCACAGTACAATCAGATGACTGACTTTAAACCAAGTACGCTCTCTTTAAAGATAACAGGCTTGTACTAATAGTGGAATGTTTATTTGTATGCCGGAAGCTCTTGAAGCTCCGCCCTCTTCTGAAAAGGGGGTTCGGGAGCACCAGCTCATTTGCATTTAAAGGGATAAACACAAAAACGCTTGGAAGAGCAAGGACAATTTTTTAAATATAACTCCGATAGGGTTCGTCTGAAATAATAAAGTTAAGGATGCCTTGAGGGTGAGTAAAACATGGACTAATTTTTTTTTAACATTTTTGGGTGAACTAATCCTAACAACCTATAAAAAATTACCTGTGGGGTATTTTGAGCTAAAACTTCATATACACACTCTGGGGATATCAGAGACTTATTTTACATCTTGTAAAAAGGGGCATAATAGGTCACCTTTAATTTATTTAATGCTTAGGTTATTTCATTTATTTATTATATAATTTTTTGTGTTTATTCAGAATTTATTTATTTATTTAAGGCTATATTTTGAATTGAGTTTTTCTTTCATTGGCAAATAGGTTTTTGTTTGTTTGTTTTTAAGCATTGTTTTATGCATATGCTTAAAAAATGCTATTTTCCCAATCCGTACAGCCATAGGCGCGGGAAGTGGGGGTGCTGAGGGTGCTGCAGCACCCCCTGTTTTTTCTGTAGGGAACTGTTTAACTGTTGGGAATAAAAAAAATAAATCGGAGTGTCTATTTACACTAAATTCTCTCTGGACAGCACGCCAAATATGCTACTAATTGCTTAATCACATTATATGTTAGTGTGAACTCGTGAAAGGTCTCTGCACACTGAGTCTGAATTTTTCATCCGAAATGTTCGCACGTTGAAAAATAAATACGACCTCACATTGTGTCGATCACATTTACACACTGCCTCCGAAACTTTCGTCCGTCATAAAAAAATTCGGACCAGTTTCGATTTTCTGCGTTTTCGCATCCGTAGCAAGCATTTTGATAGGAAAGGATGACGAATACGAAAAAAAACAGAAAAACGCATAGGAAAGTTTCGGACTCAGTGTGCAAGGACCTTAATTAAGTGCAAATAGCCCTCCTTGTTGGCAGAGGCTATTTACACTAACTCCACCCACCGGCGTGTGATTGGGATAGTCAACATTACAAAAGACGGTCATCAATCGTCAGATTCAGTGGCGTAGATGGTAAAGCGTGTGTCAAAAAATCTCAAGTTTGAGTTATAATTTATTTTATTTGTCAGTGTATTAATTTAGATTGATGATCCCGGAATAAAGAAATTAATCTATATGCAGTAACCGGATCAACGCTTGTAAAAGCACAGTTTAAACGAAAAACTGACACATGCGTGCAGGAATCCATGAGTGTTTAACTGCAAGTGTCACAGAAGTGTCGGCATGCAGTTGAGGTGGGAATGAAAAAAGGACGAAACCAGTGCTCGAAGTGGGCTGGTGCGCACTTGTACGCGTAGCAGCACTTTTATACTTTAACCCTTAGCGTACCATGAATTTTTCTGCCGTTCTCACATGCTGCCCTGTGCCCTCCCAATTTCCAGCCCCCCGAGTGCAATTTCCCAATGTTGTATTTCCACTTAAAGCACTGGACGAAACTAAAGTATGTTTCTAAATAATAGGATGATCTTACTTTGACTAAAACATTATTGGCTCCTGTAGATGGACATCAGAAATGTTTTGCACGAAGCAGTCACAGAGAAGCAGACGGGAGAGATGATGAGTCTGAGGGAGGTAAGACTTGATAAACAAACTTCATTCTCAGCCATCAGAGTCCGGTCTCACAGACATCAGATGAAAAGCATTAAATCCCAGGAAAACCTCGGTCAAATCTAATAGCACTACAGCGGAAATAAACACGTGTGTGTTCTGTAGAACTGTCTTATGAAATTAATATTTATTTATATGTAAAAGATTTCTTCTGACTAGAATTAGAAAATCTGAGCATATCACACCAGTCCTCGGGTCTTTACATTGGCTTCCAGTTACATTTAGGATTGATTTTAAAGTAGTGTTATTTGTTTATAAATCACTCAAATCAGTGGCTTGCATTGCAGATGTGCTCACTGAATATAAACCTAGCAGATCATTAGGAAATACCAAGGGTTCACTTCACTCAAAACAAGGGGAGTCCGCTTTTAACTATTATACCACACTTAGCTGGAACCAGCTTCCAGAAGAGATCAGATGTGCTCCAGCAGTAGCCACATTCAAATCCAGACTCAAAACTCATCTGTTTAGCTGTGCATTTGCTGAATGAGCACTGTGCTGTATACCACTGATTCCACTGTATGTATCTATACATTTACTTTCCCTAGTGCTTGTTGCAGTGTAGGAATAGTGGGTTACACAATTTGTATAGTTCATTGTGTTGTACACTTATTGCACGCAACTGGCTTTGGAGAAAGAAAAGTGATGTGAGTAATGGGGGGCCTGTGCCCTAGTAGAGCTTTATGTCTAGCAACGCCCCATATGATGTTAAATTAAGAACATATTATTTCATTTCTTCCTGGAACATGAGCACTGATAAATCATTGCTAATAAGAGCAGGGACATTTAATAAGAAAATAATCGGATAGTATTTGATTTGATGTTGTTGTTAACACTGAATCTAGGAGTCCGAAAACTCATTTTCTGGGGTCAGTAACCCCAAATCTCCTCAGTCACTCGTCCTAAACTGACCGTGTTAATGACTGTGTGTGCCGTCGGACTGACGGACGGAAGCGCTGGGATAATCTGATCCGGGTCTCTCCAGGTCAAACACTAAAGTAGTTCATCCTTTTTTGCTCCTGACGGACAGACCACTGCTCCTTTTCAGCTTTCTGTTCCCATCAGCTGCTTTCCCAAAGTCCTTTTTATTTCTTCATCTCACAGCAGAGAGATTCTTGGTCACTGTGAGAGAGAGAGAAATAAATCTGGACTTTATGTGAATTAAAGTGTTTTTGTAGTGGCATTTGAAGGTCTGCAGGGATTATGATGGATTTTGGTCATGTAGAGAAGCGTAAGTGTGCCAGACGAGACACGAACTGATGTAAACCAAAACAAGAGGAAAATACTGTCAGACATCCTCAACATTCACAAAAGCTCATCAGCATCAGTGTGATCAGATCGGTTTTACAGTTTTGTAAAACAAAGATTTATTTATTTGTTTGTTTATTTTTAAATGTTACTGGTTTGTTTTTTGTTTTTATTTATTAGATTTAAATTTTTTTATTTAGATGTATTTTGTTTGTATTTATTGATTTAGAATTATTTAATTTATTGGTTAATTTAATATTTATGTATTTTATATTTGTTTGTTTCATTTTTATTTATTATTTTATTTTTAGGTTTTATTTGAATATTATTTCAAAAATATTTATCTTATATGTATGTATTATTTTTACATTTTATTTTTATTTTTTAGTTTATTTTATTCTTTTTATTGTACAATTTTATTATATTATATATAATTTATTATTATCATTTATTTATTTATTTATTATATTTATTTTAAAATATATTTATTTTCATTTATTGATTTATTTACATATTTCTTTTTTAGTATTTGTTATTTATTTAGTGGTTTATTTAATTTTTCGTTTTTATTTGTTCTATTTATGTTTTTGTAATTTATTTATTTTAGTTTTTATCTATTTATTATATTATTTCTTTAGTGTTTATTCTTTATTTTATTTTATTTTATTTTTCAAGAATAATATTTTGACTTCATTGTTCAGAGAATATATCTTGAATTAAGTTCATGCAAATTTTTTCTTTTTAAACATTTTTTAAAACATGTTTCTTTTAAAACATTTTTAAAGTAAGGTTTTAGGCATACTTGAGCTATTTCCCCTGCCCTCCTGAAGTATCGTGACTTGTCTTTGCGTTTGCATGCTGCTCTGTGGCTTTACAGTTTTATTACCTTTCAAACCCTTCATAAACTCTCTATCAGATCTTTTATTCGCTTCTTTTATTTATTGCTCAGCATAAAATCCTGCCTCCAAAAAGCCTCCTGACATCTGTCTCCCCGCAGCTGTCCGCCTGCCAAAAAACAGCAAAATCTCTGTCTTTCTGCAAACGCTCGATCGTGGGGAATTACGCCAGTCATCAGCGTTATGACTGTGGGCAGGACGGGTGGCATGTGGGTCAAAGACATCAGTTAAAAGCATGTTGAGGGGCTCTTAACCCACTTCTCTGGATTATAGAGTGACAGCGGTTAAAGTCAGGACTGGAGAAGAGGATTTTGGGTTGTGTGTCTCACATTCATCTCCTCCTCGGATCCATGACCCTCAGAAGTGCTCACAGGCTTAGGAAGATGCTGGAGCAGATAAAGCGTCATGTTTGAGTCTTTGTTGTAATGTCAGCTTTACCGTTTACATCTGTTTGCAGTCACAAACAAATTAATCATTTTATTCAGCAAGGACGCATTAAACTGATCAAAAGTCACAGTAAAAACATTTATAATGTTACAGAAGATTTCTATTTAAATTAAACACTGTTCTTTTGAACTTTCTATTCATCAAAGAATCCTGAAAAAATTTAATGTATCACGGTTCCCACAAAAATATGAAGCAGCCTAACTGTTTGTAAGATTGATAATAATCAGAAATGTTTCTTGAGCAGCAAATCAGCATATTAGAATGATTTCTGAAGATCATGTGACACTGAAGACTGGAGGAATGATGCTGAAAATACAGATTTGAACACAGCAATAAATTACATTTTAACACATATTCACATACAAAACGCTTATTTTAAATTGTAATAATATTTTAGATTTTTACTCTATTTGTGACAAAATGAATTCAGCCTTGGTGAGCAGAAGAGACTTTAAAAAATAAACATGGAAAAAAATCTCTGTATATTAAAGACGCGTTGCGTCTTTGTCCTAGCATTTCTATTCTAAATATTTTAACAATAGTTTATAATCGCCATAATTGCATTTATGTATACTAAACTTTGCCAGCAAATGAATCAGATAATATTCCTTATGGAATGACGTGCCATAAGTGAAAAAAACAAATAAAATATTTTCAAAACAAAGTTGAAAGCTGGGCGTGATATTATGTCTAATAAATGAGCAGAAATCTGACCAAAAACTGAATACGAAAAAAAACTAATGAAAAAACGTTTCTGTATGTAGACCACAAAATGTACAAAGTATAGCAATATCACAGTTAACTGTTTACAAGGAAATAGTTCCTACGGTAATATTTATAAATGAGAAATTTATTTTACTTTATTTGTGATTAAATATTTATGAGGTAATTTCCCAATTTTATTGCTATATCAAACCATCAACACGCAGCTAATCCAGAAAGTTATAATAGGAGGTCTAGAGACTTCCACACTTCTTTATTTTACCCTTGCATTGCAAACAAGCAGAGATTACACAGAGTTACGAGGTTTAGCCACAAGCTTTTTAAAATACTTTTCATTGGTTAAATGTTTGTAAAAACCCACAAACAGACGTAAAGATGACCATTAGCACTGATTAAATGACGAAATATAGAGATAAAAAGTTTTTGCCCGACAGCTATGTGGCATATATGTTGATTTATTTATTTTAATTTAAAGGGGTCATATGATGTGATTTAAATTTTTCCTTTATCTTTGAAGTGTTACAAGCTCTTGGTGTCACAACGCACTGGATAGCTGGCCAATCACAGCACACCTCGCTTTTCAGACCGATGAGCTTTGTAAAAATCGACGCGTTTCAGAAAGGCGGGGCATAGAGGAGAAACAATAATGTACAGTATGTGGAAAATAATGTGTTTTTTTAACCTTAAACTGCATAAACACATTTCATTACAACAAATACACAAAATAATGTTCTTTTTAGCAGCATCATATGACCCCTTTAATAATTTTCCTCGGCACAGTGGTGACATGTAAACTAAGGTTAATAGTTGGTTACTGTTTAGTTTTATATACAGCCAATTCATCACAATATCAGAAAGTATTTACAAAGGCGTCTGGTGCTTTAAACCCTACTGAAGCTCTTTCTGTGTAAATCTAACCTTGTTTCACCTGGACGGCTGTCAGAGCTGCTGGTTTGATCCAAACACTTTTAGCAGTCCGAGGATGAAAGACCTTCAGTAACCCTCAGAGAAAATCAGGAAAAGACAAAAGAGAGAGACATGGTACTGTATATGATCCAGTATATAAAAATAATAATAAATAGCAAAAAATATCGATTTATGTGAGTTTAATAATGTTAATTTTGCACATTTTCAGTGAAAGCAGACATAATCAGGTTTGGTGCATAAATTCACTATCTTCAAATGAGCTTCTTCATGAACTGAGAGTAAATAGACACAAATACTCTTGATTTACACTAATTTTGATGTTTATTTTGTAGATCATGTGCCATTTAACATACTACAGTATGACCTTTTTTTTTTTTTTCCTTTTTCAGATTCATGAGGTGGCATGACTGACAAGAGTCAACCAATCAGAACGCAGCTCGTCGGACACAGACACACCCACAGCGTGATGTCATTTACATAATTCCTGCATAATAAGGACAATCAGAATATTCACACTGAACTTCTTAGCAGCTGCATAACAACACCCTAGCAACCAACCAAACATGCAGGTGAGTAAACACAGGCTCAGATTTTCTGCACACAGTGACAGCGGTTTGACAGATCCCAGATCAGCCCTGGAGACTCCATGTACCTGTCCAAGGTCTTCGAGAGCTCGTCTGGTGTCTGATGACAGGAGGAGTTTCCACTGCACTCTGGATGTGTGTTCGCTGCTCACACGCTCTTGTTTTCAGGGTTTCTGTTTCCCTCGCTGTCTGTTCTCTGGTGTTGTGGAGAGTCCAGCTGGACTCTGTCTGTTCTTAGAGCGCTGGAGATACGGCCGTCTCTGTCTGACCGACCACCAACAACAGCTTCAGTGAGCCCATGGGTGTCTTATTTAGAAAATGTATGCACTTTTCCACAAATAGGTCACAATTTCGTTTTTTATTACTGTTTTTAAACCAATAGAGCGCTGCAGTGATTGTATTTTTGTAAGTCACTCCATTGGCTTTTGGAGTATTGCAGAAAATACGCTGTGCGACCAGCAAATTTTGTTCATTAAGATGATTCTTGAATATTTAATTGAATATCACTACCATAAATCTTCCATTAAACTCTTTAAAATAAAATAAAATGTATGAAATTATACTACGGATAATTTTGGCTCTTTATACATACACATTAAATTAAATCAAATGAAATGATTTGTTTCATAAAAATAATATAAATATTATACAAAATAAATTCATATTAAATGAAATAAAAAATATTGTAAAATATAATGACATTAAAAATGTATTTAACATAAATGTATAGTATGAAATATAATGTAAATAATATTTCAGTTGACCTGTATTAAGGACAAACAATGATTTTCCGGTCATTTGTCTAAAATACTCAAGTGAAATCATTTCCGAGCACCATTTTGCACCCTATTCGTGTTAAGGGACTTATACAGACTGACGACTGGTTTCTTCATATATTTGTTCATGTCCACACGCAGTAAAAGCTCAACAAACGCTCTCAGCACTTCTTCTTTCCAAGAGGTCATAAATGACTCATCAGTTCTGAAACGGCCTCCATTTCCATTCTGCTCTCGTTTAGACGGAAGGTCATTTTCATACCTCACCTGAATAATCATCATCCTCATTTATGGGAAGGCGAAAAATTGCAGCAATCCCAATACACACACGTCCACAATGGGTTACGCTTTATTTTAAGGTGTCCTTGTTACAGTGTAATTATTCATATAAGTACTGAGTAATATTAATTAACTACATGTGCTTATGGTTAGGGTTTGGCTTAGGGTTACTTGCATGTAATTATGCATAATTAATTGTTGTTATAATAGTAAGTACATGTAATATGTGTAACAAGGACACCTTAAAATAAAGTGTTACCCCACAATGCTTATCTGCGTGAATGTCATGAGCTCACAAACACACTGAGAGCCATGTTTGATTTGTTAATCCACCGCAACAGTTCAGAGTTCTAGCTTTATTTTTTAAACCAGATGTCCTAGAAATAAATTCACAAGCATTCCTGTTTCTCAAACTGGAGAGCATGGCACTAATAATCTAATATCATCACTGTTAAGGGTTCGATTCCCATGAAAGTGATCAAATGTATACTTTGGATGCATATGTAAATCGTTTTGGTTAAGAGCATCTGCTGTATGCATTTTTCAAACAAATGAAATTTGTTTCATGATTTTGTCAGCGTCCACTTTTTGCCTCTGTGTACAGCTTACCATTGTTTTCCCATATTCACCAGAATTGACTGAAATCATCAAGAATGATAGATAGATAGATAGATAGATAGATAGATAGATAGATAGATAGATAGATAGATAGA
>NW_015537936.1:570711-587216 GCF_001515605.1 Sinocyclocheilus anshuiensis | reverse complement strand
TCGGCCAATCACAACGCACTGGATAGCTGGCCAATCACAGCACACCTCGCTTTTCAGACCGATGAGCTTTGTAAAAATCGACGCGTTTCAGAAAGGCGGGGCATAGAGGAGAAACAATAATGTACAGTATGTGGAAAATAATGTGTTTTTTTAACCTTAAACTGCATAAACACATTTCATTACAACAAATACACAAAATAATGTTCTTTTTAGCAGCATCATATGACCCCTTTAATAATTTTCCTCGGCACAGTGGTGACATGTAAACTAAGGTTAATAGTTGGTTACTGTTTAGTTTTATATACAGCCAATTCATCACAATATCAGAAAGTATTTACAAAGGCGTCTGGTGCTTTAAACCCTACTGAAGCTCTTTCTGTGTAAATCTAACCTTGTTTCACCTGGACGGCTGTCAGAGCTGCTGGTTTGATCCAAACACTTTTAGCAGTCCGAGGATGAAAGACCTTCAGTAACCCTCAGAGAAAATCAGGAAAAGACAAAAGAGAGAGACATGGTACTGTATATGATCCAGTATATAAAAATAATAATAAATAGCAAAAAATATCGATTTATGTGAGTTTAATAATGTTAATTTTGCACATTTTCAGTGAAAGCAGACATAATCAGGTTTGGTGCATAAATTCACTATCTTCAAATGAGCTTCTTCATGAACTGAGAGTAAATAGACACAAATACTCTTGATTTACACTAATTTTGATGTTTATTTTGTAGATCATGTGCCATTTAACATACTACAGTATGACCTTTTTTTTTTTTCCTTTTTCAGATTCATGAGGTGGCATGACTGACAAGAGTCAACCAATCAGAACGCAGCTCGTCGGACACAGACACACCCACAGCGTGATGTCATTTACATAATTCCTGCATAATAAGGACAATCAGAATATTCACACTGAACTTCTTAGCAGCTGCATAACAACACCCTAGCAACCAACCAAACATGCAGGTGAGTAAACACAGGCTCAGATTTTCTGCACACAGTGACAGCGGTTTGACAGATCCCAGATCAGCCCTGGAGACTCCATGTACCTGTCCAAGGTCTTCGAGAGCTCGTCTGGTGTCTGATGACAGGAGGAGTTTCCACTGCACTCTGGATGTGTGTTCGCTGCTCACACGCTCTTGTTTTCAGGGTTTCTGTTTCCCTCGCTGTCTGTTCTCTGGTGTTGTGGAGAGTCCAGCTGGACTCTGTCTGTTCTTAGAGCGCTGGAGATACGGCCGTCTCTGTCTGACCGACCACCAACAACAGCTTCAGTGAGCCCATGGGTGTCTTATTTAGAAAATGTATGCACTTTTCCACAAATAGGTCACAATTTCGTTTTTTATTACTGTTTTTAAACCAATAGAGCGCTGCAGTGATTGTATTTTTGTAAGTCACTCCATTGGCTTTTGGAGTATTGCAGAAAATACGCTGTGCGACCAGCAAATTTTGTTCATTAAGATGATTCTTGAATATTTAATTGAATATCACTACCATAAATCTTCCATTAAACTCTTTAAAATAAAATAAAATGTATGAAATTATACTACGGATAATTTTGGCTCTTTATACATACACATTAAATTAAATCAAATGAAATGATTTGTTTCATAAAAATAATATAAATATTATACAAAATAAATTCATATTAAATGAAATAAAAAATATTGTAAAATATAATGACATTAAAAATGTATTTAACATAAATGTATAGTATGAAATATAATGTAAATAATATTTCAGTTGACCTGTATTAAGGACAAACAATGATTTTCCGGTCATTTGTCTAAAATACTCAAGTGAAATCATTTCCGAGCACCATTTTGCACCCTATTCGTGTTAAGGGACTTATACAGACTGACGACTGGTTTCTTCATATATTTGTTCATGTCCACACGCAGTAAAAGCTCAACAAACGCTCTCAGCACTTCTTCTTTCCAAGAGGTCATAAATGACTCATCAGTTCTGAAACGGCCTCCATTTCCATTCTGCTCTCGTTTAGACGGAAGGTCATTTTCATACCTCACCTGAATAATCATCATCCTCATTTATGGGAAGGCGAAAAATTGCAGCAATCCCAATACACACACGTCCACAATGGGTTACGCTTTATTTTAAGGTGTCCTTGTTACAGTGTAATTATTCATATAAGTACTGAGTAATATTAATTAACTACATGTGCTTATGGTTAGGGTTTGGCTTAGGGTTACTTGCATGTAATTATGAATTGTTGATTGTTGTTATAATAGTAAGTACATGTAATATGTGTAACAAGGACACCTTAAAATAAAGTCACAATGCTTGTAATTATGCATAATTAATTGTTGTTATAATAGTAAGTACATGTAATATGTGTAACAAGGACACCTTAAAATAAAGTGTTACCCCACAATGCTTATCTGCGTGAATGTCATGAGCTCACAAACACACTGAGAGCCATGTTTGATTTGTTAATCCACCGCAACAGTTCAGAGTTCTAGCTTTATTTTTTAAACCAGATGTCCTAGAAATAAATTCACAAGCATTCCTGTTTCTCAAACTGGAGAGCATGGCACTAATAATCTAATATCATCACTGTTAAGGGTTCGATTCCCATGAAAGTGATCAAATGTATACTTTGGATGCATATGTAAATCGTTTTGGTTAAGAGCATCTGCTGTATGCATTTTTCAAACAAATGAAATTTGTTTCATGATTTTGTCAGCGTCCACTTTTTGCCTCTGTGTACAGCTTACCATTGTTTTCCCATATTCACCAGAATTGACTGAAATCATCAAGAATGATAGATAGATAGATAGATAGATAGATAGATAGATAGATAGATAGATAGATAGATAGAATGACATTCTAGATTTTCAAAATGATAGATATTCAGAATGACAGACAGATAGCAATATAGACAGATAGATAAACTCTATCTCTCCTCTTCTGTTGGTATATTTTTCAGGAATATAATAACGCATCTCCTTCTGAAAGTACATCATCCACATATCAGGAAAATATTGTGTTGCGCAACCCAGTTTCACTCTGTCCCACATTTATTACACACACACACACACACACACACACACACACTCCGCTTCATAGGTCACAATTTCGTTTTTTATTACTGTTTTTAAACCAATAGAGCGCTGCAGTGATTGTATTTTTGTAAGTCACTCCATTGGCTTTTGGAGTATTGCAGAAAATACGCTGTGCGACCAGCAAATTTTGTTCATTAAGATGATTCTTGAATATTTAATTGAATATCACTACCATAAATCTTCCATTAAACTCTTTAAAATAAAATAAAATGTATGAAATTATACTACGGATAATTTTGGCTCTTTATACATACACATTAAATTAAATCAAATGAAATGATTTGTTTCATAAAAATAATATAAATATTATACAAAATAAATTCATATTAAATGAAATAAAAAATATTGTAAAATATAATGACATTAAAAATGTATTTAACATAAATGTATAGTATGAAATATAATGTAAATAATATTTCAGTTGACCTGTATTAAGGACAAACAATGATTTTCCGGTCATTTGTCTAAAATACTCAAGTGAAATCATTTCCGAGCACCATTTTGCACCCTATTCGTGTTAAGGGACTTATACAGACTGACGACTGGTTTCTTCATATATTTGTTCATGTCCACACGCAGTAAAAGCTCAACAAACGCTCTCAGCACTTCTTCTTTCCAAGAGGTCATAAATGACTCATCAGTTCTGAAACGGCCTCCATTTCCATTCTGCTCTCGTTTAGACGGAAGGTCATTTTCATACCTCACCTGAATAATCATCATCCTCATTTATGGGAAGGCGAAAAATTGCAGCAATCCCAATACACACACGTCCACAATGGGTTACGCTTTATTTTAAGGTGTCCTTGTTACAGTGTAATTATTCATATAAGTACTGAGTAATATTAATTAACTACATGTGCTTATGGTTAGGGTTTGGCTTAGGGTTACTTGCATGTAATTATGCATAATTAATTGTTGTTATAATAGTAAGTACATGTAATATGTGTAACAAGGACACCTTAAAATAAAGTGTTTCCCCACAATGCTTATCTGCGTGAATGTCATGAGCTCACAAACACACTGAGAGCCATGTTTGATTTGTTAATCCACCGTCAGAGTTCAGAGTTCTAGCTTTATTTTTTAAACCAGATGTCCTAGAAATAAATTCACAAGCATTCCTAAACTGGAGACTGGAGAGCATGGCACTAATAATCTAATATCATCACTGTTAAGGGTTCGATTCCCATGAAAGTGATCAAATGTATACTTTGGATGCATATGTAAATCGTTTTGGTTAAGAGCATCTGCTGTATGCATTTTTCAAACAAATGAAATTTGTTTCATGATTTTGTCAGCGTCCACTTTTTGCCTCTGTGTACAGCTTACCATTGTTTTCCCATATTCACCAGAATTGACTGAAATCATCAAGAATGATAGATAGATAGATAGATAGATAGATAGATAGATAGATAGATAGATAGATAGATAGATAGATAGCAAGAATGATAGATAGATAGATAGATAGATAGATAGATAGATAGATAGATAGATAGATAGATAGAATGACATTCTAGATTTTCAAAATGATAGATATTCAGAATGACAGACAGATAGCAATATAGACAGATAGATAAACTCTATCTCTCCTCTTCTGTTGGTATATTTTTCAGGAATATAATAACGCATCTCCTTCTGAAAGTACATCATCCACATATCAGGAAAATATTGTGTTGCGCAACCCAGTTTCACTCTGTCCCACATTTATTACACACACACACACACACACACACACACTCCGCTTCACTGTCAAACCTGTCGTCACAGCGACCTTGAGCCTCTGGTGAAGGTGTCGTGTGAAATTCAGAGCCGCTAGAAAATAGTGTCTCACCTCCTGACTGTACACACACACACACACACACACACACACACACACACACACACACAGCTTCTTAATGAGAGCACTGCTAACACAGGAGAATTCATGTCATTACTGACATCAGGAATGTAAATATAACAGAAATATGCCAAATATCTTATACGTCTTCACCGCTTAAAACTCTGTGTGTGTGTGTGTGTGTGTGTGTGTGTGTGTGTGTGTGTTCAAATATTTACATATTTTGATGTGCTTGAGTGTTCTAAGTGGTTGCTGTAGAGTTATGTGGTTGCTGTGGTATTCATTTTTTAAAGATTTTATTTTATTTTTGCCATTTTTGCCTTTATTTTGATAGGACCGATCAGAGCTGACAGGAAGTGAAAAGTGAGAAAGGATGTATGTCACTGGTCTGTGGTATTCTGAGTGATTGTCAGTGTGCTGCTAATGTGTTCTCTCTCTCTCAAGTTCAAGTTGCTTGATTGGCATGACATTTGTCTTATAGTATTGACAAAACATTTTAAGTATGTGTAAAATATAGAATATAATTACAACATAAAATAATAAAAGGAGACAATAAATGTAATAAATGAGAGAAAATAAATAAATACAATAAAATAAATATAACAGCAGTCAGTATCTCTAATATTAATTATAATAATTACAATTATATACAAAGAAGAATGTCAAAAAAAGCAAAATGAATACAATGTATCGTGTATACATATTTTGCAGCTAGTTTGGCTGCCCATGTCATTCTCTCCTAGCATATAGTGTAGTTTCTCTGAGTCATTTAGCGTTACGAATGAACAATTCAATGCTTCAGATTGCCTTGTAGTGGTGTGCTTGGGACAGACCAGAAGAAAGTGTGTTTCTCATCCTCTGTTTGATTCAGGTCACAGTGTCTGTCAATATCAAGTCAATACAGATGAATTCAAATGGTGTCTTTCACAGTTTTCCTGACCTCTCACTTTCCTTTTTGTTGACAGCTGACACATTAATACCACTTTACCACAGTTATACTGTCGTAGTTTCAGTTACTGCTTGCAAAAAGTAGCTTACTTCGGTACTTACTAAGTAGCTTACCATGGTAAATACCAAGGTGTTTAGACACTGCTGTGACAGTAATATCAGGTTTGGTTGGAGTATCTTGGAGTACTTTCGGTTTACATCTAACAACTCTCTCTTTAAATAAAAAAATATTAAATAAAAATATTTTACAATAACCCGGGAAAGGTGCGTTTCCGCGTTGCCATGGCTACCAGGGCCTGCCGTACCAGCGCGAGATTAGGCCGCACGCTGCCATTTGCATGCAGATTGTCCAGCTGGTACCTTGTCGTCATGGCGACGGCACACAGCATCCCAGCATCCTCAGATGAGCGACATCATCACCCCAAACACACCTGACAGCGTTAGCAATCACACACACACTTGTTCTTCTGTCATTTACTTATACGTTTCTATTTCCATATATTATATTATATTATAATCATTGCTGCTAAGTGTTCATCGTCTGTTTGATTACGTATTTAATTGATTTTTACGGTACATTTCTGCCATATGTACATTAACTTGACATAGTCACTCACCAGTGATAAGCTACCACTAAATATATTTTAGAAACTTAATTTTCTGTAAAGCTGCTTTGCACCGATTTGTATCGTGAAAAGCGCTATACAAATAAACTTGAATTTAATAATATATTATATTATATATCCTTAGAATATTTTTAAATGTTTGATTTTATAGTGGGGTCACAGCGCCACCTAGTGACTAACTGCTACATGCTGCAGGCTTATTCACTATTTAGTTTATTTTTTTTAATTCTTCTTAGATCAGCGACATCATTGATCATTTTACTCCAAACACACCTGACAGCGCTAATAATGATACACACACTTGTTTTTCTGTGGTGGGGATTTCCATTGACGTCTAATACTTTATTTATATATATATATAATACAAAGACCATGTTTAAAAGTCCTAGTGACTGACTGTCACACATGCTGCAGGCTTATTCACTATTTACAGTTTATTTTTTTGTAATTATTTTTTCTCTTTAAAAATGTTATTACATTATACAACATTTAACTTATTATTATACCTTATAAGGTAATACATGGTATATATTTATACTTGTATAAATTCATTAAACAGAGTGCAGGACTAGATAGTGAAAGCAAAAATGTACATATATATATATACACAAATAATCAACTCTTTATCATTTTAAATTTGTTTTTTATTTACATTTATTTTTTAACCTTTAAAAAATCTTATTTTATATTCATATTAAATTCATATTGCATCTTTTCCATTTTTATTTTTATTTAATATGCATCAAATTAAAGTTAGAGTCCAAGAATATTTTCATCACAGTACTTTTGTATTTGAAACTACTGTGTGATTATATTTGGCAAGGTCAAATTTCCTCATGTCCAGAGTACAGTACTATAGAATATTTGTATTAAAATTATATTAAATTAAATTATATCAAATATTTATATCTTAACTTATACCTATACCTGTAACCTACTACCTATAAAGTAAAAAATAAATAAATCTATAAATAAGGTCCAGAGTAGTTCTATTATTATCTCAAAAATAAATATGGATACCTAATAAAAAAAAAAAAAAATCAATACTTACAGATTACCATCCAGAAATAGTAAAAAAAAAAAAAAAAAAAACGTTTTAACTCTTGTAATTCAATAAAATAATATGTTATACAAGAGATGAAAAGGTGGTAATAAAGTTATTAAACACAAAGGTCAACAACACGGCAGTTACAAAAGATCACCTGGACACTAATTACTTCTGAAGTTTATTCGTCCCATTTCAATTAAGAATTTCAGTTCATCAAAAGGCCTTATAAAGAGTTTATGGCTCGCAGAAACGCACTGATTGCTTACAGGAAAGATTCTCTTCTAAACAAATCCCATCAGTCCACTGAAAGAATCAGAATGGCGTCAGATCGCATCTTGGTGTGTTGTGTCGTCTTCGTTACGTCCTACTATTCACGTCACAGTTTAAGGCCAAAGGGTACGTGAACGTAATATCCGAAAATTTCAATTCCATTAATGTTTGTGGCAACACAAAAGATCGTAGCGCATTGATGTTACGTTGGGTTTCCGCCGTGTGGAGTGATTATGGGACAGAACGGACCTCAGGTGGTCGTTTCTTCATCTGAAATGCAGTCTCTTCATGCACAGGCATCCTTCATAGTACCTTAATCAATAGTCTGTTGCAAATCATGTTTCAATATCAAAAAAACGAGATCTTTCTGTCGATCGCAGTACAAACGTGTCATCATGTCACAATCTCAGCTAACCTATGACCCGGCGAACACACACGAACACATACACACTATCTCACACACAAAAACTTAAAAAAAAACGTTGTAAAATGAACAAAAACCCCAACAAATACAAACATGAAAACATCAATCATGCTCCCATGATTCCAACACAAAAGCAAACGACAAAAAAAGCAACAGAAAAACTGACAGTGAGACCCAGAGAGAGTCAGCCAGGGGGAAATCCCCCATAATGCTTTGGGCCTGACGCGCCGTGGCCATTTGTTTCCAGTGATGTAGTCATTCATCAGAGCCTTTTCAGGGGCCACAGCGTGAGTGCTCAGACCCTGAAACAGCAGCACTAGAGGGCGAGGGGCGGCACGAGAGAGAGAGAGAGAGAGAGAGAGAGAGAGAGAGAGAGCGAGAGGCCTCTGGGGGTCGGGGTGGAGGACAGGTGGGGCCGGGGGGTCGTCCCGTTGTCCTGGAGCGGCTAGCGGTTGTTTTTGGCCGCCTCTTTAGCTGCGATGATCAGCGGCGTGAGGCTGGACAGAGGCTTGGCCACTTTTAGGAACTGATGCTGCAGGGAGAAAGAGAGAGACGTCACTTCTGCTCACCGAAGCTGCATTTATTGCATCAAAAATACAGTAAAATCAGAAAAAATTATGAAATAAGAAATATTGTAACATTATTAAAATGTGAAGTTTTTTACTTGAATATATTGTAACGTAATTTATTCCTGTGATGCAAAACTGTATTTTCAGCATCATTACTCCAGTCTTCAGTGTCACATGATCTTCAGAAATCATTCTAATATGCTGATTTGCTGCTCAAGAAACATTTATGATTATCATCAACGCTGAAAACAGCTTTATATTTTTGTGGAAAAAATTATACATTTTTAAGGATTCTTTGATAATTAGAAAGTTAAAAAGAACAACATTTATTTTTATTTCAAACAGAAATCTTTTGTATCAATTTAATGCATCCTTACTGTTCATTTCTTTAGTTCTTTTTGATAAACCTGTTTTAATGTAATGCATTAGTAAGCGCTTAATTACTGTAATTTAATTATGTTTTCCTGTAAAAAGCAAAGTAAGGATTGCTCTTAATTTTTCTATAATTCCATTCCAGTTACTTCTGATGTAATTGCATTAAATACTGTATAGACTATAGAACAATTCTATGTAAAACAACTGTCAATTTAACAGCTAATGTTAAAATATATGTTTTTGATCTAACCTTCCTAAATAATAAATAGGCCTAGTATTTAATAAAGTAAATAATAATAAAAAAATATTATTTTTATTGTAATAACTTAACATTCAAATAATAAGTTATTTGAAATGCACTTTTAAATCTTTTCCTGCAAAATCAATTGCATTTCCTAATCCATTTGTCACTATTAATTTGTTAGTATGAAAAGTGGTTTATATGTTTTCATTTTTATTTTTGAATGAACTGATAAATTGTTTACTTTTCATGCATCACTCAAAGTCTCTAAAATGTTCTAAGTCACTTTTTACTGATATATATATTGATCTATTCCAGGTTTATCATTGGTAACTAATATTAGAACCATAAACAAAAAATGTTACTTGAAACAAACTGGTTCCCAAGGCAACATTTTTCATTTGAATTTAGTTTAAACTAAGTACTACTGGAAGCTAATTTCTTTACGTCTAGGAGGAAAACACATACACACACACCTGTAAGAGCTCCTTGGCAGAGCCTCTCTTCTCCACGTCCATCTCCAGACAGCAGTTTAAGAAATCCCGAAACACGGACGAGAGTTTCTCTGGGTTCTGCACCTCCGGCGTTCCATTGGTGGCGATGAGATACAAAGCCTGGACAACAGCAGGGGTTAAACGTCACATAGAAATCATCAACATTAACTACAGCATCAGTTCCTTTCATTGCAAAAATACTGTTTCAAATGTTCAAATGTAAATCTAAATAAAATCATCCAGAGGTTTCTGAAAATATATGAACAGGCAAACTGCCCATTGTTGCCACTATATCCAACTACTGCTTCAGTTTTGTTTGCCACAAATGAACCTCATGTCAATAGTTTTAGCAAACGTATTAAGATAAAAGCCTTTAGAGCTGATGTAAGTCGAAATAAATGTTGTATTCAGTCCTCCCACAAAGTATCAATCGATGAAATCAATGCAAACGTTCTCATCTATTGACATGAAGAGAGCATCTGAAGTCACTCTGAGCACATGAGGCCTGAAACCAAGGATGGATCTCATCATCATAATCTTGAGATCACAGGTGTATGTGAACCTGGTCTTATGCAACAGCCTCAAAAGTCCAATAATTATAAGCAAACTTGTGACATCCCTTTATCTACCTGTTTTTTACCTATTGATTGTTTCTACTCAGCATTAGACATTTATATTATATTATTTTTTATATATAATTTTGTATGTAATATTATTAAGCAATTAATTCAGATCAGGAACAGATACATTATTTTAATATTACATACATTTAGATTGTTTTATTCCACTGTTAAAATGAGACTATTTATTTTTTTATTTTTTAATAAATCATTTTGTATGTAAAAAGCTAACTTTTATTAAACAATCCATTAAAATCAGGAACAGATATGTTATTGAAATATTATAAACATTTATATTGTTTTGTTCCACTCTTTAAAATGCACAAAAGAAAATACAAAAAAAAAAGTATAAATAAAATAAGTATATTTCAGCATTGACAGATTTTGAGATGATTTTTCTAGATTTTGCAACTCTTTATTTATTAGTCTTGTACTGAAGGGGTTTCTAAATTGCATATGTTTATTAAAAACATTTTTGTTTCATATTATTGTTTTAAAACCTGTATTGTCTTAACACCTTAAATGAAATTTGATTTCGTGTTTTTCATGTGCAATTACTGCAAAATACTGTTGTATCACCATGTTTTATTTTTATACATGGTACCATGGTAATACCATAGTTGTAAAAACCCATAGTACTGCAAATAATACCATGGTTTATACATATATATATATATATATATATATATATGTATATATATAATGATCAAGTACCATGATATTACCAAGAAATAGGAACTGAGTGTGGCTTAGATGTCTTTATTCTCACCCTCAGAGGGTTTTCGTTGAGGTACGGCGGCTCGCCCTCGATCATCTCGATAGCCATGATGCCCAGGGACCAGATGTCCACTTTGGGCCCGTAGGCCTTGCGGGTCACCACCTCCGGGGCCATCCAGTATGGCGTCCCAACCATGGTGCTCCGCTTGCTCTGTTCAGGAGTGATCTGAGCGCAGAAGCCGAAATCAGCTGACAGACAGACAGAGACATGTTTAGACCGGCTGCTGTTAAATAAACTGAAAGCATAGCGGCAGATGCATAATCTGGACTCTCACTCCCTCTACTGATGAAAAACATAAAACCACTGAGAAGCCTTTGCACAAATGAAAACATAGTCATGCTTACTTAAAATCATTGTCTAAGAAATGCAATAATTCAAACAGCAGTTGAGGCCAAGATTTACATACAATTTAAAACCCAGAACAGCCCTAAATGTTTTGCAGCCTGAAACAAAAATGAGAAGACAAACTCACTGAGTTTGACGGAGCCATCCATCCCCAGCAGAATGTTGTCGCTCTTGATGTCTCTGTGAATGACCTGATTCGAGTGCAGAAACTCCAGCGCTTGGAGACACTGCATGGAGAAGAACAGCAGTGTTAATAAAGCTAATTAAAGCATGCATGTTTCAGCAGGGCCATGCACAGGGACTAGAGCCACTGCCCCTCTTTGGGTATAATATGTAATAATGTAATAATAATAATACGCTCTGTGTTTTCCCGCCCGCTACGCTGCCTTATATAAGACCTTATAAAAGTGCTAACAACTTGTGCAAAATATCCACATTTCTTAGAATTAGAATGTCTAATCAAATTATTTAACCCAATATAAATATCTAATATAAATAACCCCAAATTTGCTGTTGTTGGCACACTTTGTAGACAAAAAAAAAAAAAAACCTTGCCTTTTTATATTAAAGCATTTTGTAGCTCGGTTTAATGACATCAAACTCTATTGGAATTAACTGAGTCTTTTTTTTTTAATTAAGGAATGCTTTTGGCGAGTTGCCTATGCAAAGCGTTCCACATCATTCACTTGTGAGGTTCTGTTTCACTTAGGAGACAGCTAGACAGCACGGCGGCTCAGTAGGTTTGGAAGAGTTGCACACTCACTTCCCGACAGACGGCGGCGATCTGCGCTTCATCCATACACGTCTCCGTCACCACGTCTGTCAGAGAGCCTCCAGCCAGATACTCCATCACCACCCACAGCTCGTCCCCCACCAGGTAACTACGGCAACAAGAGAGCATCGTCAACACTCGCCACATCGCTGAGTGATGCAGCAGCATCGCCGTGACAACAGAATCACTGGACGCTCCTGCTTCTATTAGTGCAGACGTGGAGAAATTCCCCATGGACACAGAAACGCATCAAAGCGGAACAGGAAAACCTCTGAGATGATGTCACCACAACAGCACTTGGTGGAACGATCATCTCATCACCTAATTTTTTGTGACTTTTTTTTTTATTACAGATTCATATTCGTCTGATTTTCGTTATCTTTAGAAATAAGATCACTTGTTTTCAAATAAAATATATATTTAAATTATATATTTAAAATATTTACATTTTTTATTTTAAATGTATTCCTTTTCTTGACTTGCGAAACAGTCGAGCAGATTTTGGAAAATAGAAGAAAATAAAATATTAGTTTAAAATAAAATATATGTAAAAGAAAAAAGAAAATGTGACAAGAAATGAAAATAAAAATAAAAGAGAACAACAAAAAATACATAAAATACTAAATGGAAATATATATATATATATAATTTAATAATAAGAAAATATAGCTTTGAAAAAAAGATTAAAAAAATAAAAGAAAAATAAAGCGAATTCAAAGAATTCAGTTCAGAGAAGAAAAAAATACATATCTCTTTTTATTTTAAAAATTAAATGTTTTTATACATACAAAAATAATTAAAATGAAATATTTTTACAGGAAAATAAGACAAAATAAATACTGATTAGGAAAAAGCTTAATCTAATGAACTGACCTGTCCAGGTAATTGACGATGTTGGGGTTCTTGTTTTCCCTCATGACTAAGATCTCGTTGATGATCAGCTCTTTCTTGGGCTGCTGCTGTAGGTTCATCTGTTTGATGGCCACCTGAGAGACCAACCATCAGGATAAAAGCTTTCAGACACACTTGACGATGAATCAGAGAGTTTCTGGATCCATTAACATGAGTGAGGATTGGCTTTGAGATTAGCTCTGTGTGTGTGTGTGTGTGTATGTATGTATGTGTGTGTGTGTGTGTGGGCGCGCAGGTTCAGCTCTGAGGAATGTCATCAGATCAATATCACATGCCGGTTCCCTCCTGCATCCCCTGATTCACTGCCATCGATCAGGAGAATGTCGAAGTCTCCGTCGGAGGCACGTTAATGATGACGAGAGGATGCTGAAAAGACCGTCGATATCTCCAGTTCTCCAAATGGACACAAAATGCTGGCATATTTGCCATGCATGTTTCAGAAAATGTGCAAAATATAATCGCTAAAGTTAATAAAGAGGGTGTTTGGGTGATAAAAGGACATTGCTACAAGGTTGCTAGGGTGTCCAAAACAGTTGCTAGGTGGTGTCTAACTGGATAAAGGGTTAACTAGACTGCCTTACAATGGTGCATGCAAGTTTGGAAAATTATATAAAGTGTAACATAATATATATATATATATATACACTAATACTAATATATATATATATATAAACACACATATATACATATACATACATACATACATACATACATATATATATATATATATATATATATATAGTAGTATTAGTAAACAAAATAATAATTTATGCTGTATTTTATTTTATTGCAGTTGGAAATCAACTTGAAGTAAACTTAATTCAAAACATATTCTCTATTGTCTTATTATTTTACATAGAAAGTATATAAAATCAAACACATATATTTGATGTTTTATTTTCTATTTTATTTTATTTAAATATATATAAAATGATTACTTCTAGTATTTTATTGCATTTGGAACTAAACTTGAAGTCAACTTAATTAAAAAACTATTCTCTAAATATAATCTCTTATTATTTTACACAATAAATTGTTGAAATCATTAGCCCACTGGTCAATAATAATAATAGTGATGGTTGCCTTATTAGTGGTGCTTGGTAAGTATTCATTTCAAGCATTATATTTGTTGCACACACATGATTTAACATGCATTATGTCATGCAGGTGCTGAATGTTGCTTTAACATCCATGAAGAAATGTTATAGTGTCATAGTGCACACTCTTCCTGAAGAAAACGCTCATCTAGGTGACGTACGTGTGAGAAACACTGAGAAACCTTCCCGGCTGGCACCAGAGTCTCACCTCTTGTCCTGTGGCGATGTCTATGGCTGTGTAGACTGTTCCAGACGCCCTGATGAGGGAAGAAAATGAAGATGAGGATTGTTTAAAGATTTTTTGGGATTTGGCATTAATAACAAGACGTCCATCATTAATCTCACCCCTGGCCAATCTTCTCAAATCGCGTGTACTTCTTCTTCGGGTCGCCCACGCTGACTATACTTCCTGTGGAGTGAAGGTCACATGTTACTTTAAGAGGTAAGAAACACTACAAAAACTGAAAACTTAAGAGACACAGGCAGACAAAAAGGCAGCTGTTTAAAAGACAAAAAAGAAGATGTAGTGTTTCAGGGTTTGTGAAAGCTGCACAACTAATCGAATTTATAATCAATACACTGATATGACCTTGTGCTACGGAGGTGTTGAATAAAAAAAAATCAGACAAAATAAAAGCTCAAGGATTAAGCAGACTGCATTAAACAATGGTATATGCAAAATTTAAAAAAAGAAAATACATAACATGTATAATAAGTAAATGAATAAATAAAGACATGTTATTATTATACTGTAAAAATCTTTGATTATTGAGAATGAAAATAGAATTTTCGGTCTTTCTACATCAAAAATTTTAAATTTAATTCAATGTGTTATTTGCTATTTTTTGTAATTTATTGTAAAAATTTACGAGCAATTACAGAGTAAAAACAATTTTCTCTACACAATTTTTTCAGTGTGGTAATAGAAAGTAATTTTTTTAGTTTCTATTTTATTGCAATGAGAAATATAAACTTAACTAAAAAGTTGATATTAAGTTTGTAATAAAAATATATTTTAGCAAATATATCTTTTCCTTTAAGGATTATATTTTTAAAAAATGAATAAAAATTCATATTTTACAGGTAAACTAAACAGTATTACTACAATAATATTATATGTTGCTTTTAATTAATTTTATATTGATTTCATTTTAATTTAATTATATTTTATATTCATGTGTATGAAATATACATTAGGTCTGCTCAACTCCGTCACTTTGCCAGTGGTCTCTGTTGCTTGTGTTTTGCTGGAAATCACAACAGGCATCGCTTGCTAGTTCTTTTCCAATGCTTTGTTCTTTTAGTCTATTATTATGCTTCTGTTAAATATATATCATGTTGCGGTTTGATATGGATGCAAATACTTGTCAAAATAAGTGTAATATAATTTCTGGAGCTTGTGAGGATAAACTGAATCACAGTGGTCACATATAAGAAGAGAGATGCTCAGCTATAAAATTGGATCATCTCAGTTACTCAAACAGTCATGAACTGAGACCAGACTCCAGTCCCACACATGCAAACGATCGCTTCCAGTCAAAGCATGTTGAGCAATGAGAGAGAGAGAGAGGGGGAGGAAAAGGCCTCTAAACCTTTAGGAAGAGACAGATTTACAGGCAGTGAGGTAACGCAGGCTGGGAAAACACAGAAAGGAAGAAGGCCAGGGTCTTAAATTCAGGGAAAGACAGAAACATCTTCATTTTGACGTGTAACCCAGCAACTATTGATGAACAGAGGTTTTAAATGGAGGACGACAAATCTTTGGCCAAGAGGGCCCTGAGGTGACAGAGACACACTGGATGACTGCAGCAGCATCCCGTTCTTACCAGCAGAGGGCGATCTGAGCACGTCTGGAGCGCATGGGGTTTTTAATAAGATACAGGTTCTTAGAAAGTCATGCATCTCTACAGCAGCTCTAACTAGATGACTGCCAATCATTTCATGCTAAACAATAACAATGCATGTAAAATAAAACAATAATGATAATAATGCAACAAAAAATCAGCATTGCATGAACGACACAATCAAGAGATACAAGCAGGTTTGAGTTTCTCCATAAAATAAACACATT
>NW_015537936.1:560711-565711 GCF_001515605.1 Sinocyclocheilus anshuiensis | reverse complement strand
ATTATTTTTTCAACTGCTGGTTTATAAAGGATTCAATGGCTGATGTAAAGCCACTAATAAAAGATATATATATATATATATATATATATATATATATATACACATGCACATACATATGTATACACGTGATACAGATATATTATGTAAACAAAAACTTATTTTGGAAGCGATTAATCGTTTGACAGCACTATATATATATTTATTTATTTGTGTGTGTGTGTGTATATATTCATACTATATAAACAAATCGTTTATATATTTTTATTACATATATTTTTTATTTTTTCCATTTTATTTTACACACACATACATACACATCTACACTGCTATAGCTTTAATTTGTAAGTGAGTGTCACACCTGTAAAGCTCATGTATTTCTGGCTGTTGGTCGTTTCTTTAGAGTCGTAGAATTTAAGCACGTCCAGAACGGCCTGAGGATTCTTCTTCTGCTCGAGTTTGGTGATGTTGGACGTCTGGAGTAACCGTGCCCACTGCTCAGGCATGCCCTACGCAGAGAGCCACAACAACAAGCACTGAAGACGGTGTAAACCACGGTAATCAGTCTGCACTGTCACCCAGAACTATGACACTCACAATGCGGCTTTCTCAAGCACGCCTGTGCCAAAAGCAATGGTAAACCTTACAGACAGATTAATATGGTCTCATTGTGATCAGTTTGAGTGTGTTGCTGGACCACCGGCATCAGTTTAAGGTCTAATGGACTGAAGTCATTTGAGCGTCTCTGCTGGCGTGGTTCTGAGCCACCGGCTCTCATTAACACTCATTACACAAACTGAACTCAACTCAGTGTCACACGCAGGAAATGTACGGCTGATTTAGGGGTCAGGAAAAGAGCACAGCTCATTTAATATCTTATCAGATATAATAAACCAGATGTAAAGAGGAAGACAGATCTGGACCCGGAGGTTAATGCTGCGAGTCTGAACTGCTGGAGGTTCACTTTCTATATTTGGGTTGCTGATGTCAAATGGGTGTTAGTCTATAAATGAACATCTTTAGCCATTTTTCTTTCCGTTTGTCCTTTTTTGCTTGCTTTCTTTAGCATTTTCCCTTTATAATCAGATGAGTTCATTAATTTTACAGGTTAAGTGCAGAGTAAAAGTGAATTTTACATTTAGATTTGGCCATAATTTGTCAAAAGAAGCTGTCTTTTCCTAGACAAAAAAGTCAATATTTTGTTCCCAGTGGTTGGATAACTGGATACTAGATCAAATGTGGAGTCACAAAAAGAGAGTCTAATAATATAGAAATATATGCATATGTAATAATGTCTGAATGTATGAATAAAGATGTTTTCAACATAGAGCATGTGGGCATCCTGCAGGAAAAGATCTTTGCTCAGACTTACGGTGAACTCTCCAGTGACGGAGTCAAAGCCAACATGGATAGTGTGCTCAAAGTCTGATGGCAGAGAGATCTCTGGACGCTCCTTCTTCTTATTGGCTGAAGACGAGGAAGGGGGCGGAGACACAGGTGAGTGAAAGAAGAGAATAACAGTTAAGGGATGTTTAAACTTAGATTATTCAAACATTTAGTGTAAAACATGTTTTTCATTTTGTCTCTTTATTATACAGATACAGTACAGAATAACGAGAAACTATTGTATAAATACATATATTTTTAAATTACATTATGATAAATTAAAATGTTAACTAGATAAACACGTTTGTCAAGACAAACTTTGATGTTGGCTTTAGAAAGCCTGACTAGCAAGTTTGAAGAAACATGAAGGTTTTCAGTTGGAAGTAGTCTGAAGTAGTTTATAGCTTAAAGTTTGAAGGTTTTGAAAGCCATTCAGAAAACATACAGACAGATGATTGTAGCATGCATGTTTAAGCATGTTGCTAACATGTTTTAACATTGTTATCATGATTTAACACATAGCCAGCATGTTTTAACATGTTGCTAACATGTTTTAGAACATCGTTAATGTTTTAACATGTTAGTAGCCAGTTTTAACACATTGTTAGCATGATTTAATACATTACTAACATGTTTTAACATGATGCTAGCATGTTTTAATATTTTGCTAACATGTTTCAGAACATTGCTAGCATGTTTTAACATTGTTATCATGATTTAACACATAGCCAGCATGTTTTAACATGTTGCTAACATGTTTTAGAACATCGTTAATGTTTTAACATTTTAGTAGCCAGTTTTAACACATTGTTAGCATGATTTAATACATTACTAACATGTTTTAACACTTTGCTAGCATGTTTTAACATGTTGCTAACATGTTTTAAGAACATCTCTAACATTTTAACATGTTGCTAGCATGTTTTAGAACATTGCTAACATGCTAGTAGCCCATTTTAACACATTGTTAGCATGATTTAATACATTACTAACATGTTTTAACACTTTGCTAGCATGTTTTAACATGTTGCTAACATGTTTTAAGAACATCTCTAACATTTTAACATGTTGCTAGCATGTTTTAGAACATTGCTAACATGCTAGTAGCCCATTTTAACACATTGTTAGCATGATTTAATACATTACTAACATGTTTTAACATTTTGCTAACATGTTTCAGAACATTGCTAGCATGTTTTAACATTGTTATCATGATTTAATACATAGCCAGCATGTTTTAACATTTGGCTAACATGTTTTAGAACATCATTAATGTTTTAACATGTTAGTAGCCCGTTTTAACACATTGTTAGCATGATTTAACACATTGCTAACATGTTTTAACACTTTGCTAATGTTTAGAACATCGCTAACATTTTTAGAACATTGTTAACATGCTAGTAGCCTGTTTTAACACATTGTTAGCATGATTTAACACATTACTAACATGTTTTCACATTTTGTTAACAGGTTTCAGAACATTGCTAGCATGTTTTAACATGCTGCTATAGCATGTTTCAACATGTTGATAGCATGTTTTAGCACTTGTTAACAATTTTGCTGGCATGTTTAGCATGCTGCTAGTATGTTAGAAGCATTTCGTAGGCTAATTACTTTTGCACACAGATTTAGAGAAATATATTCATTTTACATATTTATAATTGTAATTTTTTATATATCTATCTGAAATATTTCCATAAAACATCACACCAATCCCTAGTTTTTAAAAAAAAATCTTATTTTAGTGCATATAAGTATCACTAACACTAGTTGTCTGCCATTTTAAGCTCAGAAATTTTTTGGACCAGTGCTGATCTTCATAAAGTCATCATTACAATATATACGCCGTCTGGCATGTATTATGCTCTGCTCCAGTTCCTGTGTGTCACTCATGTGTGCGGATGCTGCTAATGCCCGTTATAAACATCCTCATCTGCTCTGTGCTGAAGCCAGGCAGGGTCTTTAATATTAACGATGTGCTAACGGACTGGTAATTAACACAAAACAGGCCTGCAGAAAGACGAGCTGCTCAGAACGCATGAGTGAGACGAACTCTTGACACAGAGACACGAGCGGACGCACAGGTGTTTAGAGACGTGTGTTATGCACTGAGAAAGAGTGAGAATCTGCTGCCACAAACTAGGGGTGGGAATCTTTTGGTACCTCATGATTCGATTCATATCGATTCTTGGGGTCACGTTTCGTTTAAAAATGGATTCACAATTTTTTGATTTCTGATCACGATTCACGATTTTATATAGGGCTGCAACTAACAATTATTTTGATGGTCGATTACTTTTTCGATTAATCGGATTTTTAAAAAAAATGTTTTTTTATTTTATTGACAAAAAACACACAATTCCACATTCTGCCCAATGTCCTTCAAACAAATGTGCCAACTGAATGCTATGAAAACATATGGTGCTTAATTCAGGAATCTGTCAAAAAATTGTTTAAATCAAAAAATGTTATTGTCATTTATTGGGCAAATAAACTTAAACAACTAAATAGTATTTATTCACATAACAAAAATGGCCTCCTGTGCCCTTCATAACAAATTGCACTCTTGCTGGCATTGTTTATGTACTTTTTTGACTGTAATTGGGTATCTAAAAAAAAACAAACTATAAAGCTCTCTGCCTTTCTTTCATAGATAACAGCAACAATTATATTATAGCATTAGAAATAGCATATACTGTCACTAAAGAGCGTACGCATATTGGAGGACTAACCAATACAGAAAGCTAAAAAATTATTTTGGTAATCACCAGTACTGTTAGTTTAGAGCAGCAGTGTCACAAACCATAATTTGTTAAAAACCTAACATAAATTTGTTTTAATAAATTTGTTTAGCATTGTATATAGTGAATATAGTTTAAATCTCTGCATTAAAAATTAAATAATAAACATGATAAAGACTAATAAAATCACAAACTAAGTTGTAACCAATAGGTAAGAGTAATGTTCTGCAGGAACACACGTTCACTTTGACCACAGTCACGTCTTACTATCATTTCTTTATCCTGTAAAAGGCGGTTATGAAGCGTCTGATATTTATATTCAGACAATACACGCTGTTATCCCCTTACAGTTCCTACTCTCATAAAATACTCTCAATGCATGTAGACTTTTAAACCTTAATTTAACTTTCAACAACAGATATTTCAGCACAATAAATGTTTTTGCACTGATTATTAATTGTCTCTGTTTTCCGTCTGTCTGACGCGCGTGCACGTGGCTGCCGCTCATTCAGTAAAGATTCAAACTTAACAGACTGTCAGGAAGGACCTTTATGCAAAATGGAAATGCTTGCATGAACTTGTGACATTTATACATAAGGATATGACCGTAAACTAGGGCTGTACGATAAATCGAAATGAAATCGAAATCGCGTTTCGACAGAAGCTGCGATTGTCATGCGTATCTTTCAGTGAAGCACGGTTCTGTGATCAGCAGTAAATCTCCATCCAAAGGCCAGAGGGCGCTCTCGCGCTGAAACTCCAAATACGCCTAGCAGAAGAAACCCAGGAAATGCCTATAGCAGCTGAATAAACAGAAGATTCAACTGCTTTTATTGATTCAACGTGACTAATAAACACACGACTACGGCAATATAC
>NW_015537936.1:543696-560359 GCF_001515605.1 Sinocyclocheilus anshuiensis | reverse complement strand
GACTAATCGATAATGAGAATCGTTGTCGATGATTTTCATAATCGATAATAATCGATTTTGTCGATTAGTTGTTGCAGCACTAATTTTATGATATTTTTGTGCACTCTGGACATCAAATGCACCAGTATTTTGATACAAAAACACACCCGTCTATAGTATGGGTAGCCCTGACTCAAGACATCAGTGTTTCCTATTAGCTATTAACTTCCTAATAAATCAAAAATATTTTACACTTCCCATTAAGGATGTGCCAGAATCTGAATACAGTGTTTGGAAAGGAAATGACATGTACTACGGAGCCCCTAAAGGGAATAAATACAAGTTTAAAAAATATATAAATAAATACTTTCTCTTGCAATTTTATCACTGGGTAATTTTACTGTATATAAATTGCGGCTGTGGACAGACCCGACTAATCGATAATGAGAATCGTTGTCGATGATTTTCATAATCGATAATAATCGATTTTGTCGATTAGTTGTTGCAGCACTAATTTTATGATATTTTTGTGCACTCTGGACATCAAATGCACCAGTATTTTGATACAAAAACACACCCGTCTATAGTATGGGTAGCCCTGACTCAAGACATCAGTGTTTCCTATTAGCTATTAACTTCCTAATAAATCAAAAATATTTTACACTTCCCATTAAGGATGTGCCAGAATCTGAATACAGTGTTTGGAAAGGAAATGACATGTACTACGGAGGCCCTAAAGGGAATAAATACAAGTTTAAAAAATATATAAATAAATACTTTCTCTTGCAATTTTATCACTGTGTAATTTTACTGTATATAAATTGCGGGCATCAGGGAGCCGTTATTAATATGAGGGGCATTGAAATCGCTTTTGAATGCACGATCTCTTTTTACTTTCACTTTCGAGATTGCGATCAAAAGTGTGTATACTATGGGGCGGCAGTACTTTTTTACAAGATTAGATGTTTGTCCGTGGTGCTCAGGATCTGCAAATCATTTGCATTTGTCCTATCAGTCATCTCTCCTTACTCTCTTTATGTGAAATTTTATGTACTGTTATCTAACAAGCGACTGCTACCAAGCAGCTAACCATGTCCCTTTAGTGGCTCCATAGAACATGTTGTTCATTTTCCGTGCCTTTCCAAATACTTCCCATAATAACAAAGCTCAATAATTAATGTAATATTTTTCCAAACACTTGCCCTCGCTAAAAATGGGGCAGGATGTATTTGTTTTTCCTCCTTGCCGTTGCTGTTTTGTTCCGACAACATCATGTTATTATTATTATTATATTAACTAGAAAATCGATTTTTTAAAATGTTACACATGCAGGTTTATGACATTAATGACTACACAGAGACGACATGGAATACTTGTGCGTTTTAAAAAAAATAATTTACAATCTAGTTAACTAGAAAGACCATGTAAGGGGGGGGGAGGGGCAGAGACCAGATACAATAACTAAGATGCACTTTTTCTTAAACGAAAACATTCATATAATAATAATAAAAATAATAAGAATGAGAATTTTTTTAATTATTATTACTTTCTTTTCTGCATTTAATTTGACCACTAATTTTATCATTCTTTGATTTATTTATTTTTTAAACTAAACCAGGCATTGTATATACATACTATGAAAATTTTTTACTCTATGGCAAATTGCTGTGGATGAAAGCCTCTGCTAAATGAATAAACGTAAATGTGAGCTCTACCCTAAAATCTTTATGCCATTTACAAAAAAAGGTTCATGGGCAAATTATGTGTCAACTACTTCTGAATATGCAAATCTAGGCACACAATCCAAACAAGACACAGAGATAACAGCGTCACAACAAAAACAAGCACCAGATACTGACAAAACAAACACAACCCTTATCTTTACGTACAGTACAAAACTGTCACTATCAGCTCTAGCAGAAGTAGTTGTTATTATCAGTCAACATTAATATCAGTCAATCAGTGCCAACAGAGAGCAGCATAATGCTATTTAATGACAGCAATTGAGATGCACACAAGCCTGCTGAATGAAATAAACATCTATTTTACACAACATTTACTCAGAATGGCCAAACCTCAGTCAGTCCATCACTAACATCAAGTGAACATCTCAACACCCAAGACTGTGTCAGATCATTCACACGGACATATAAATATAAAATACACGTCTGCTGATAGTCTGTAATAAAACTTCACCTCACCAAACACCGTGCAGCATACTGACACTCAATCTCGGCAATATTCCTGTAAGAACAGCAGCTCCAGATCCCGTCTTTTACTGTATTTTTCATTAAATAAATGCAGCCTTAATGAGCAAAACAGACTTCTTTCAAAAACATAAAAAAAATTTTAAAAATCACCAACCAAAAAGCTGTAGAGGTTGATTCAATATGTTCCTAATATGAACAATAGCGAATATTCCCTTATTAAACAATGTTCTTAGTTTTCTTTGCTGAAAGGTCTGACATCAGTCCTGACACCTCGACTCAATAAACCAGGATTATGTAATACTGGACAGACTGTATTATTTTTGGTTTGTGGCCATTAATATGAAATGCTTTTGGGAAGCTGGCATGTGCTGCAGTGTGACATGTTCTTCTCCATTTAAAACTATTTTAAACAACGTTTTGCTCAAATCGTTTTATTAATGTTACACATGCAGGTTTATGACATTAATGACTACACAGAGACGACATGGAATACTTGTGCGTTTTAAAAAAAATCATTTACAATCTAGTTAACTAGAAAGACCATGTAAGGGGGGGGGAGGGGCAGAGACCAGATACAATAACTAAGATGCACTTTTTCTTAAACGAAAACATTCACATAATAATAATAAAAATAATAAGAATGAGAATTTTTAAAATTATTATTACTTTCTTTTCTGCATTTAATTTGACCACTAATTTTATCATTCTTTGATTTATTTATTTTTTAAACTAAACCAGGCATTGTATATACATACTATGAAAATTTTTTACTCTATGGCAAATTGCTGTGGATGAAAGCCTCTGCTAAATGAATAAACGTAAATGTGAGCTCTACCCTAAAATCTTTATGCCATTTACAAAAAAAGGTTCATGGGCAAATTATGTGTCAACTACTTCTGAATATGCAAATCTAGGCACACAATCCAAACAAGACACAGAGATAACAGCGTCACAACAAAAACAAGCACCAGATACTGACAAAACAAACACAACCCTTATCTTTACGTACAGTACAAAACTGTCACTATCAGCTCTAGCAGAAGTAGTTGTTATTATCAGTCAACATTAATATCAGTCAATCAGTGCCAACAGAGAGCAGCATAACACACACACACAAACACACACACACACACACACACACACACAGAGATAATACAAATAGGTAATATTACAAATAACTGTATTACCTGTAAACACACTTCAGTCATGAGCAAACAGACATCAGAAAGGCAGCAGGGCAATCAAACATACAACACAAGTGTGTTAAAGCCACAGTAACACTTAACACAAGCACACACAGCTGGTCATCGACTGTTTGAGTGAAACCCTTTTCTATCACGGTGGGGGCTTTCCTTTGACTTACACTGTTTTACACTGAGCTAATGATATTTTATATCGCCTAACCCTACATGTAACCCTCACACAAACCTTTCCGCAGTTTTATATTCTCCTGAAATCATTATTTATATGTTTATCAAGTCATTTTTCTCTCTGTCTCCCTCAATGTAGCTGATTTAAGGTTGAACTATCCTTTTAGTCCTCACAATAGGCAAAACCTGACCCACACACAAAGACACACACACAACGCCCATGCGACTCACATTTCAGACAGTGCCGTCACATTTAGCAGAGGTCTGTCATCACTGTGGTCTCTTTTATCAGGAACACACACACACACACACACACACACACCTTAGTTAAACTAAATACAGAGTCGAGGTGTTCAAGTTCATCTGCTGATAAACATGTCTACAAAAAGATGGGACTAAGAACACATGCACACATCTAGGCCCTATGTAAAAGGAATAAAAAATGAGTTATAAAAAATGTGTTAACTAATACATAAATAAAAAAATAAACAGATAGATAAATAGGTAAATAAAAAGAATAAAGAGATAAATGAGTAAATACATAGATCAATAAAATAAATAAATATATACATAAAAAGAAGAAACAAATAAATAGATAAATAAAATAATAAATGGATGGATGATGCATGGACGGATAAATCAAAAGATAAAAAATAAAACAAAACAAACAAATCAATGAAATCAGTAAATAGGTCAATAAAATAGGATGACATAAATAGATAAATTAAAAAGAATTAATAAAAAATAGCTAAAAATAAATGGATGGGTGAATGAATGAATGAATGAATGAAAAAGAAAGAAAGAAACAAAGAAAGAAAGAAAAAATAGAATATGAGATTTGAATAAACACCCTAAACCCAACTAAAGAAAATTACAAAAAAAAGTACAAAAAAGTATAAAATAATTTATAATAAGAAACAAAGTCACAGTGATTTAAAGCAATTATGAGAAACAGAGCTGCCATTGTGAACCGCACTGTGAGATATAAAGTCACAATTACTTTAAAATCACCAAAACACAAGTACACAAGTGTTTTAGAGACAAAGACAGTGAAACAGCAGGAATGATGAAGTGAGGAAGACTTTGTGACTTTGGACTGGTCTCTGGTAATTAAAATGACCTCAGTGTGCGCACACACACACACACACACACACACACACACACACGTCTAACAAACCTCAGGTGCTTTTCATTCAAGTAAACAAAGGGCTTCATTCACAGCTGAGTCTGCGTGTTCCCCTTCATTGTCTCAAAGAGCATATGCAAGACCTGAAAACCACCAAACACACCATAAGAGGAAGTTCTAGTGTGTACCTGTGAGTAAGCGCTCTGTTTATCAGGTCGTCTACAATTAAATGACATGATAAACACCTGATGGCTGTCCTGTGACGTACCGGCGAGACATCAGACGTCATCAGTGTGGTTTGTCATGGTACCGTCACTGATCTCGACAGTGTTTGACTGTTTTATCCTCACCTGGCTGCTGCATCCTTCAAACACTCAACACTGGCACAATTACTCCTGGTTTTCATGTCTACAGGCCAACTGCAGCTACAGTGAGCGGTTCTGATTACAGAAATAGATCTAATTAACTCAAAATCCCATTTATTTTAATTGCAATAATGACTGGAAACAGGCTAAATGCTGCTGATGCACAAATCCCACCTGATTAACCCTTTCAAAACATCTTTCCCACTCTAAAACGAATGGAAACTTGGTTCCGCTACTGAATGCAAAAAATCAAAAAGGTCATTCAGACTTTTTTCCTCACAATTTTCAGACAAAGTCAGAGTTGCGAGATGTAAACTTGCAATTCTGAGGGAGAAAATAAAGCAAAACTGCGAGATATAAACTGGCAATTGCAAAAAAAAGTCAGAATTGTGAGATAAAAAGTCACAATTACAATTATGCCATTTAAAAAGCTGAACTGCCGGATGTAAACTCAAAATTCTGACTTTTTTTTGCAATTCTGAATTTATATCTCAAAATTCTTACTTTTCTCTTGCAGTTCTGATATATAAAGTCAGAATTATAAACTTGCAATTGCAAGAAAAAAGTCAGAATTGTGAGATTATAAAGTCGCAATTACAATTATGCAATTAAAAAAGTTGAACTGTGATATGTAAACTCTTGAATTCTCACTTTTTTCTTGTAAATCCGAGTTTATATCTCGTAATTATGACTTTATATCACAATTCTGAGTTTTATACCACAATTCAGTAGTACTGTACTGCATAAAACTCCATAAAAATTGCAAAAAACAATCAGAATTGGCAAATAAACAAACAAAAAAGTGCAGATATATGATTCTCTTCATTCTATTAAACAAATGCTAGTTAAAATTAAAAAATACAACCTAATTAGCAATGTCTCTAAACAAATTAACTGCTATTTTTTATCAGGTTATTTGTGCAGTTAGTGACATAATTGTTAATTAAAATGATTTAATAAAGATTTCATTCATTGAAATAAATCTGAAATAAAATATTAGAGTAAAAACTACTAAAAATATACAAAAATTAAAGCTAAACAGAAATATTAAAAAAACGAACAAAATGACAGAAGGACATAAAATCATTACATTTTAAACTGACATTAAAATGAAAACCAAATATCAAAATAAAATCGAATTCAAAATATGAATAAATACTCCAGTCCAAAATAAATAATACTAAAACAGCATGCTGACAGAGATAAGGTGGGCTTTTCTGAGCTCAAGTGAGATCACACAGAACAAAGCATCATTCATCAGGATGAGAATAGCTCTCGTCTCTCTGCGAGGAGTGACGGAAGCACAGCTATTAAAATAGCCGCTGCTATAAATGTAGGAATCGTGAATTTATGGATTCGCCCTGTCAAGCAGGTCCAGTTTGAGCATGTAAGAAGAAGTGAATTCTGGGCTCTTCTTGATAGACTCCTAGAGCGGGTTTCTGATTACTCCTGCCTCACGCTAATTAAATGCTGGTGTTGTGACATTCGTTCGAATCACCTGACAGGTTTGGGAAATGCGGGTTAATTTGCCTCCAGCTGCGTGAAACGGCCTGCATGAGACCTGCGACGCAAGGCCAGAAGCAGCTTTTCATTACCTCCGTGAAGCCACGCAGAGACAGAACTGGCACACACGCCGTTTAATCTCGTGTTCAAGCTGGTGTTAGGAAAATGGTAGCAAACAAAGACGCGTGAGAGGGTGTTTACAGACACAAGATGTCTGATCCGGAGACTAAAATTACACTGAAAGCATCTTAAAACATGCACGTGTCAGAAATGCATCACAGAGGCACAAAACAATATTCATTTTGCTAACATGTCTAAGACTATTAATATTATTGCTTCTGCTATGAATCTCTTTTTAAAAGTTTTAATACCTAGTGTTATTTAAAAAGTGTTTATTCATATTTTGAATTAGCTTTTATTTTTTTATTTTAATTTTACTTTAGGTTTTAGCTATTTTAATATGTGCTTTTGTCATTTTTATTACACTGAAAAAAATGTGATCTAGGAACAATTTTCACTCAAATTGCTAATAAATTTCACAAATAATTGCAGAAAATTGCAAGACAATGAATTAAATGGGAAATTTTGAAATAGAAAGCATGAAATTGTATTTTCTTGTAAAATATACTCCAATAGTCTTTTTTTATTAAATAGCTCAATTTCTATTTAGATTTAATTTATTTTTATTTCCATTTTAGTCATTTTAGTTACTAAAATTACATTTAGTTACATCCGGGGATGTGTACAATTAGTTTTAGAACTTAAAAAAAAAGTTTTTTTTTTAAGTTCTGGTTTTTCATTCTTATTTTATTTTATTTTAATTACTGAAACACATTTTTAATAGCTTTAGTTGGAAAAAAAATGGAGTCTCACACAACCAAACATTAAAAGAATGAGCGCATTTGATTGACATGCCAAGCAGCCAATCAGATTTCACGTTTTTAACATTAGTTTATCTGAAATAGCTGATGTCACAATAATAGACTGACATAGTAAAAAAATAAAAAAAGTCTGTCTGAACAGAATAAAACTGCTGAAAATAGTTAAATGTGTGCGCAGAGTTTGTAACCAGAATTCCTGTCTGTACAAAAACAGACATTATGTCATTGACATAATTCAAAAAACAAAGACTAATACCTCGAAACAAAATAAACTTTTCAAATCCTGTAGTTAGTTCTTCCTCAAAAATACTAAATCAACTCAGTCTGCATCATGTGCATGGCGCATAGTAATATTTGTGTCCAATTTGCATTTATTATTTTAAGCAATATGCAAGACGCATGCATGGGCGTTCAGTCTGAGACACAGCCTACTTTTTATGCAGTTCTCTTCCAGTGAAGACATTCCATATAAATGAAATAAAGCTGTCTCTCTGGTTCACACACGTCCTTCTGTTGCACCTCAGAGAAACTCATCTGAATGTCTGTCTGATGTCCAAACACTCGACTCTGACACTGCGATGGGCTCACAGACATGACAGATCTGTTTCATAACAAGACTGCTGAGATCAGAGTCTCTCGACCAAACATTCGTCAACTCTAGACGGGGAGAGACATTCACAGTGGCCTTTTTAATATGATATTAAACCATTTTTTGCCTTCCCAATAAACATTATTGGAAGGAAAATACAAATGTTTGTTTTCAGTCTTTCATCAAAATGCTGGGCAGAATTTAAAGGAATAGTTCACTCAAAAATGAAAGTTTTCAGATTTCTCTCCTGATTCAGACCAGATGACTTTTTCCACCGGAGAAAGCGTTATTACGGATAAAGGACTCGTTAAAAAAGAAGCAAGTTAAAAATGTCTTGATGGATTTTTTTCTTACAAACACAGCTTTTGGCTTCACAAGATGTTAACTGATGGACTGGAGTGGTGTGGATTACTTGTGGATTATAGTGTTGTTTTTATCAGCTGTTTGGACTCTCATTCTTACAGCACCCATTCACTGCAGAGGATGCATTGGTAAGAAAGTAATGAAATGCTACATTTCTCCAAATCTGATCTGATGAAGAAAAACTCATCTACATCTTAGGTGGCCTGAGGGTGAGTACATTCTCAGTCATTTTCATTATAGGGTGAACTTTTCTTTTAAAATACTGTATGCATTTAAAACCTCACGGAAAAAAAGCAATATTTGGTTTCACTCATAAATGAATGCATTGTGAATGATAATTCCTGCTGTCTTTAAAGGCAAACGGCAAGAGAGGAAATGCACAAAGGATCAATTACAAATCCAAAACCCATTACACATAAACAACTGATTTGAACAGAACAAAACTACACTGAAAAATAAAAAACAGATTTCTCTAAGATCATCAGAGTGCATTTTACAAGAAAATATTATTTCAGTTTTTCTACTTCAAAATTTTACATTCAGTTCAATGCGTTTCTTGCCTTTGTAATTGTTTGTGAAATTTGCCAGCAATTTCTGAGAGAAAACAGTGTCAACATCAAATTTTTTCTCAGTGTAGCAGATCGGCTGAGGTTTCAATCGATGCATATGACATGCAACTCAAAGCTTAAACTATGTGATATTGGAGCAGTTAAATATTTAAAGCTTTCTGAAAACTGCATGAAATCTCACCGTCATGCACAGAATATTTCACATGGCCAATCAAACTCTGGGTTCAGTGGCTTCAAACCTCTAGCAGTCTGTCGTTCCCTGGAGATCCAGCTTTAAAAACACGCTCATGCCTGGCAGGACATGACGCTTCACATCTCCCCAGGAGGACACACACTCTCCCAGGGTTAAACTGGGTAGCAGGCCATCCCGGCATCTTCAATATGCGCACACACACACACACACCCTCCAGACAAAATAATTACACATTCTGATGTTCAAAGACAGATGATGTGCGAATGAGCAATGCATGTGTGTGTGTGTGTGTGTGTGTGTGTGTGCGTGCACAGCCAGGCATCTATTAAAACCATGAGAGACGATCATCACAGTGCCGGCGGTCGTTGGAGGGGGTCGTGTTACAGACAGAGAACAGTGTTGCAGCTCTATGTACATGCTAATGATCTACACAGGGTGGGGTGCAGTCAGACACTTTGTGTATATTTTATCACATTTTAAAAAAGCACAGCGCTGCAGCTCCTAAATATGCTGAATTATTCCCAAGACACGCAGGAATACTGAACTCACAGTTTTCAGGTGGAATTTGCTGGTATTTCCTAAAAACATATAATCTTGGAGGACAAGCAAATTGCACATATGAACTTTTTAAATTATGCATAATAGATTGTTCCCAAGTTGGCATAATCTGTAAGATATAAAAAACTAATAAATAAATAATTAAAAGAGGGAGGTAAAATATTTTTAAAATTGTAAAATATTTTTATTAATTTAAAAATATTTTAAATAATTATTTTTTTTTCAATCAATGCAACTCAAAGCTTAAAACTATGTGATACTGGAACAGTTCAATATTTATAGCTTTCTGAAAATGTTATGAAATCTTGCAGTCATGTACGGAAATATATTTTGCATAACAGATCGTTCCCAAGTTTGCAAAATCTGTGATATTATAAAAAAACAATCAAGAGGGAGAAAATAAAATATTCTTTTAAAAATATTTAAGAAATTGTAAAATATTTGAATTAATTTTGTAACATTAATATTTAAATGCTACAAATATTTAAAAAAATATTTCAAAAAAATATTGTATTTTAAATAAAATATTTTTAATTACTGCTGCCAAGATAAATCTGCATAAACAGACATTCACTTTGAATCCATAAGAAAAAAAAACTGGATTTACACATTTCATTCCTAAGTTTACATTGTGGTTGCTAATATTATGTGTTTCCTCCCTAAGAATCAATAATCATGATACTCTTCCGTTATCTTGAAAAATAAAGCTGGATTAAGCATCATATAGACATGAATAAAGAGCTCGAATGTGCAGAGCATGCTGGGAAGACAAAGAACTTACAAGACCTGGAGGAATTGTGTTAAGAAGAGTGCATTATTATGCCTGCAATTAAAATATATTAACATTGCATGGTTTGATTATTCATATGTAGTGGAGAATGACCTAAGTGAGCTAAATGTGTCTTTGGGGGCATCCGGGGATGTGTACAATTGCAAAACAACTTCTAAATGGAGTAAATCATGTTTTTTGTAATTCTAATCAAATCTAATTTTAGGGTTCAGGTTAATAGAACAAAGCAAATGTACAGCGGAAACACAAAGATCATCCAATCCCTGGAGTCGTGATGCTGCCGCGGCCTGAGCCCAAAAACAGCAGATGGTCCTGAAGAAACATGGCCAATTTACATATAAATCAACAGACAACGACCCACGACACTCAGATCTGAGCAGGAGACTCCATCAGTGACCGCAAAGACACTCAAACTCACCATTGTCAGACTGGTTCAAATTGGCTTAGCTCTTGGATTAGTCTTGGACTGGTGGATTAGTGATGGATAAACTTGGGCATAACATGCAATCACACAAATAAACACAGTCCATCATCCAGTTTTCTCCTCGTGGTGACCATGGAAACATCTCAAGGAGGATGGAGATTATCACAGACTGTCAATATGTCTGCCGTTCTTAACTTTCCATAGTCTTTTGCTTCTATATAAAGGTAATTATAAATATTATAACCTTACCCTAATTGAAAGCTTACTGCATTTTAAGAATTTTTAAAAAGAATATGCTTTATTTACAGTATATGTAGTTTTAACAAATGAAGACATTCCGGATGTCCTAAAAGGAGGTTTTATCAGATTATCTCACTTTGTGGCAAATATGAACCCAAAATATTGCAAAGAAATGTAGTCTGGATCGATGGTTCTCAGCTGGTTTTGCTTTAGTCCCAGATTGAAAATTAAGTGGAGACCGAACGCAATACCAAAATTGTTTATTGTAAAAATGTCCTTAAAATCAACACTTAAATACATGACTGTACAATTGAGTAAAAATCAAAGTGTGTTTTTCAATAATTTCAACTGTTTTTTCTAGGGCTGCACAATTTGGCCAAACATTTTGCGATTATATATCAATATAATAATAATAATTAGTAGTAGTAGTAGTAGTAGTAGTAGTATTGATAAATAAGTTTGAATTATTTTAAGTATTTTTTAACATCTTTCCGAAGATGAACGAAGGTCTTTCTGGTTTGGAACAACATGAGGGCGAGTAATTAATGACAGAATTTTCATTTTTGGGTGAACTATCTCTTTAAAGCTTCTCTTTTGTTGACAGTCAAACAGCCAGTTTAGAAGCGCTTCTCATTACAAGTTTGGCAAGATGGTTGGCACATGTTGCACTCCCAAATGCATGATTTGATAATCGCGCTAATCCACATCACGATTTCAGTTTTAATTCAATTGATCGGTTTGGTTACTAAACACGTTTGGCTCACAATCCACCACTGACAACCACACGCCTCCAAACTGCATTTGCATTTACTCCCCCGGCGGATGCATTTTAACCAAACGAACACGCCATTACAAAAAAAAAACACACAGGAAACAGGAAGTACACACTTCAGGGGAGCCATTAAAACTTCAATTTATATCCCATCATCCCTCCAGCATCCAGACGGGACTCAAACACACCCGCATAATCTATGAGACATGTCGCTCGCTCTGAGAGGCATTACTGACAAGACCCCTGCTGAAATGTTAGTTTAAGGAACATATGGACGTCTTGCTTGCAGTCCTCTGGGAGATGAGAAAGACAGAATATAGCATCAGTTTTTTGGGGGATGGGAGGGTCTCTATGGGACCCTGAAGTGGAGGGGGAGGGGATTATATGAGCTCATATTGGCACCTTAAAAGTACATATTAGTACCTAAAGTGTACATATTAGCACCTAAAAGGTACAAAAGCGTACCTTTTGAAAAGGTGCCACCCCAGTGACTGCTTTTGTAACTTTTGTTCTGAGGGTGTACATCACACGTGTCAAAAAATATAAATGTGACCCTGGACCACAAAACCAGTCATAAGGGTCAATGTTTTAAAATTTAGATTGAATAAGCTGAATAAGCTTTCCATTGATGTATGGTTTTTGTTAGGATAGGACAATATTTGGCCGAGATACAACTATTTGAATATCTGGAATCTGAGGGTGCAAAAAAATCAAAATATTGAGAAAATCGCATTTAAAGTTGTCCAAATGAAGTCCTTAGCAATGCATATTACTAATCAAAAATTAAGTTTTGATATGTGACCCTGGACACAAAACCAGTCATAAGTCGCTGGGGTATATTTGTAGCAATAACCAAAAATACATTGTATGGGTCAAAATGATCAATTTTTCTTTTATGTCAAAAATCATTAGGATTTTAAATAAAGATCATGTTCTATGAAGATATTTTGTAAATTTCCTACCGTAAATATATCAAAATTTCATTTTTGATTAGTAATATGTCGCTAAACACTTCATTTGGACAACTTTAAAGGTGATTTTCCTCAATATTTAGATTTTTTTGCACCCTCAGATTCCAGATTCCTATCCTAACAAACCATACATCAATGGAAAGCTTATTTATTCAGCTTTCAGATGATGTATAAATCCCAGTTTCAATAAAATTGACCACTATGGCCGTTAAGGTCCAGGGTCACAAATATTTTCGGTAGGAAATTTACAAAATATCTTCATGGAACATGATCTTTACTTAATATCATATTGCTTTTTGGTATAAAAGAAAAATCGATAGTTTCGACCCATACAATGTATTGTTGGCTATTGCTACAAATATACCCCAGCGACTTAAGACTGGTTTTGTGTCCAGGGTCAGATATAGATATTCGCTTCACGGGACACACTAAGTTGACTAACAGGACGGCCTGTAAGAAACTCTAAAGACAGTGTCTGGCTGGTCGATTTCATTGATCTGCTTCTGGCTGCAGGTTCTCCTTCAGCTCGCTGCTGCTGACTGCGGTGAGATGGGCTCTGGATCTCAGATCGATACCGTGACTCTGTCGGACTGCGATGTTCAGGATAGAGGAATCCGAGCGCAGCATGTGTCTGTGTTCAACTATACCATCTCTCTCTATGCCTAAAGCGAGTGAAAACTGAGTCCATTTAGTTGTGTTTACATGCATAGAGTAGAAATTTGAGATTTGCTTTAAGAGCAGCTGAAAGCCTCTGATGGAAAATTATAGAAAGCGTTGGCCGGATTTGCTAGGAAGTTATGCTTACGTTTAAGAATGTGAGAATCAGCAAAATCTCCAAGATGCCAAAAAATCTTCAGCTCTGACAAACACAGACTTTCTTCTCACGTTTTAGGGCATTAAATGTAAACTATGCACTATGCGAATGGTGTATAGAGTTGGGAAAATAACTCTCAATGCAACATGAAAATAATTATTAGCTTATGGGCATCTGTAGTAACCCCAAAGTTTTTTAAAAGAAATTAATGCTTTTATTCAGCTGTTAAAAAGATTTCTGTTTCAAATAAATGCTGTTCTTTTGAACTTTCTATTCATCAAAGAATCCTGAAAAACTAAATGTATCACATTTTCCAGAAAAAATATTGGGCAGCCCAACTGTTTTCAACACTGATAATAATAAGAACTGTTTCTTGAGCAGCAAATCCGCATATTAGAATGATTTCTGAAGATCATGTGACACTGAACACTGGAGTAATGATGCTGAAAATTCAGCTTTGATCACAGAATTTTTTTTTTTTTATTCACATAGCAAAAAAAATGTTTTTGTAATAATATTTCACATTTTTACTGTATTTATGATCAAATATATGCTGCCTTGGTGAGCAGAAGAAGGGTTTCTTTCAAACCCCAAACATCTAAACATAGTATATCTCTACATCTGCACTCTATGTTACTATAAATCTCTAAAATATCCCCTAACTCTATATAAACCCCTGGATTTAAATCTCTATTTCATACCTTAACATCTTTATTGCACACATATATCTACACTGTCAAAAATAAATCCGTAAAATAACAGAAAAAGTACAGGCAGCTCATTACCAGGACATTATCCATTAATTTTACGGATATTTTTATGAACTCTAAAGCACAACTCAATGTGTAAAATACAGGTAAAACATCTGCAAAAAAATAAATAAATACGGAAAATTCTGTCAAATTAATATGGTAAATTTTTTGTGTATATATCCAGTAACCCTATACTTTATCATACAGGTGCAAAGCTTCAAATTGTTTGCATCTAATATCAACACTTCAAGCAACCTCTCTCTCCATCTCTCTCTCACCTCGCTGTCTTGTATTATTTATAATATTGATGAGCAATCATGTTAATAAACACAGAGAGGACTGTGCCGCAGTCACGTGCTCTACAGGCCGCGCCTCCTCTTAAATAAATCTCTCTCCGTGTCTGTCAGACAGTAATGTCAGCAGAGCCGGACTCTTGGCTCCAGAGCCGATGGAGCCGATCGAGTGTAATATCACTTAATGTTCATACGCAACATAAACTAAAGTGAGCAGTGCAAAGGTAAGATAAATCACAGCCAGTGCTGATGTCAGGAAATCTCTAAAACACAGAGATACACACATAAAAGGAGACTTTCCACTGATATTAAAAAAATAAATAAAAAATACTCTTAAGTGAATAATTAAATAAATACTGATGTATCAGATACTTATTTTGATTTTATAAAATAAATAAATAATGATATATCTTGTACTTCTACTGCTCTAATAAATAACAAATAATCACTACTAATATACCATATACTTTTTGTTTTAATAAGAAAAAATAAGCAAATAAGTAAATATTGATGTGCCATATTGCTTTTATAAATAAACAAATCAAATTAATAAATAACAAAATCACTGCTGAATAATATATTCAAAGTAAATAAATAAATAAATAATCAGTACTGATATACCATACTTATTTTGCCTTTATAAATAAATAAATACTGACGTACCATATTGTGTAAATAAGTAAATAAATAAACAAATAATCACTGCTGGGGAAAAAACAAAATAAATAAATAATCAGTGCTGACATACCATATATTTATTTTGCTTACATAAATAAATAATCAGTACTGATATACCATATACTTATTTTGCTTTTATAAATAAATAAAAATAGCTGCTGATATACCATGTAATTATTTTGCTTTTATAAATAAGTACTGATGTAGCATTTTTTTATTAATTTAACAACAACAAATAATCACTACTGAATAACAGTATAAATAAATACATAAATAAATAATTAAATAAATAAATAATCACTATTGATATACCATATACTTGTTTTGTTTTTATACGTAAATATATAAACACTGACTTCTATCGTTTTATACTGAGCAAATGATATTTTTCATCCCCGAACGCTAAATCTAACTTATGCACAAACCGTTTTGCATTTTAAATGATCAGTAAGACATTATTTAGTGTATTTATTAAGGCGTTTCTCAAAGGAAGCATTAGCTGCTCACTACTATGCAGGTGATTTCAGGTTTTACTGTTCTTGTGGGAGCATTTAGTCCTCTTAATGTAGACAAAACCTGATCACAAAAATGACAGCGGCTCCTGCACACGCACAAAAACACACAACGGGGCTTATTCCAAAGACAGCAAAATGATGATCACGTTATGAGCCCTTATGGGAGACACGTCAGCTAAAAGTAAGTCCCATCGCTGTAGTTATGCCGCATGTATCCCAGACTGCCTTGCGCTCAACTTTCCGCTCAAAGCCAACTAAAAGTCTCTGTTTTCTCTCGAAGGGCCCGTCAAAGAGCTGTAATCTCATGACATCATGTGCAAAACATTCCCTGTCCCACCCTTGGATTCCTTTGGATTCCCAAAACTAGATCAAGTGGCGAATGCACACAGAAACATCACCGTACGATGCTAAATTATTTGTGTGACCTGTTTTAATCATCCACCAGGTGAAAATCTGAACATCTGATTACTTCATAAATATAATGCACACCTCTCCTCATACTTAATAGTAATACTTGCCTTTGCAAAACACGGTTAATTTCATTTTTACTCAAATAAATGTATAAATATAAAATAATATGTATATATGTATAAATATTGTGTATATGTATTGCGTAAATGTATAAATATTATAGATTAAATAAAATATTTAAAATAAATAAATTAATATTTAAAAATAAATTATATAAATAAAAATACATATATAAAG
>NW_015537936.1:538142-543614 GCF_001515605.1 Sinocyclocheilus anshuiensis | reverse complement strand
AAAATTAATTAATTAATACAATGTTTAAATATGTAAAAAAAAAAAAATATGTAAGCTGTCTATGAACTTTCAGGTGTGTTTTGGGAGCTTGAGAGAGATTTTAGGAGTGAAATGAGAACAATGCATAGCCTGTGGTAGAATAGGCCTTTCTATTATTCATCAAACCCCCACTGACTCGACTCCACCTCTGCTGCTTTACTAGAGGCACACACAGGTATCAGGTACAGCGCTGAAAGCAGAGAAACAGACCAAAGACAGACAAAGAAACACAAAACGTTTTGTGCAGCCTAGTATGAAATGGTTTGAACCAAACGATTCACAATGATTTTTGAAGTTTCCATATATTCATAGGTTTTTATTGCTGCTATGCACAGTTATACTTGTGCATATACATGAAGATGATTAAATATCATTCTTCCTGTCAGCCTAAATGATAAACGGATTAAATTTTAGTGATTCTTTCTGCAGGTTATATCCACACGACCAGTAGGTGCCGGGAATTAACTTCATCTTAATGAGTGAGTCATTGATTTATTCATTAAACGATTCGTTCAAAAACACTGATTCATTCAGGAAAGAAACACCACTGCTATGTTTTGCTTGAAGATGCTCAATGCTTAATCTTTGTAATGTATTTTCATTCATTAAAAACTATAATAGTAACAATAAATCATATACACAGGGTCTAAAATTAACACTTGCCAAGTGCTAATCAAGTAAAATCAGTATTGGTGAGTATGAAACTCTCCAGTTGGCCGTTAAGATTTTTAATTAATGTTACCAATTCCTGAGAATGCGATATGGTTTCACAAAGAATGTGCTGTAATTATAAAAATATGCTTTTGTTTTTGTTTTTTAGTATTGATAACAACAATAATATTAATGCATTTGATCTCAAACCCAAAGTGCTAAAATACAAGAAATACAAATATAAATACAAGACAATAAATAAATTAAATAATAATATTAAAAGAAAACAATACATAACACAATACTGAAATCATTAAATAAACACCCTATTAAAAAAACTGAATTCAAACTAATCAATATAGTCTATTTCAAAAATGTAACAGTTTAACATTAGAGCATTCACATTTTTTTTTCAAAATGTCATTTATAAATGTGTGAGTGGAATTATGATTAGCATTATTATTATAAATATAAATAATATTAATATATAGATCAAATATAGAATAGAAATAAATCTATATCACTCAGTTCTGCGTGTATACAGAAAAAACAGAGGTGAAATCGGGAAGAAAACAAGTTTGAATATCCATTAGATTCCCTGCAGGATGTTTTTTGACGGATCGCTTGATTGGTGTGAAATACTCAGGGTGTGGAGATGAGGTGAGACATTTTAAGACAAGTAGACAACTGCTGATAAACTGGTTATTTCACATCATACTGTTATCTTACATCTAAAGCAGCTACACCACATCCCTAAAAAATACAAAACAAGCCTAGAACGGGCCGAGAGCGCAACCTCACAGGAAGAAGTACGGCTTGAACTCGGAATTGGAGCGTTCGATCGAATGTAAAAACGGCTTCAGAGGTCTGCAGATGCAGGATTTTACAGCACTCTTGAGCAGAGATCAATGGGAAAAGCAGATAAAGTGCTCCAGACAGGCTATCCCACAATGCACTGGGCAGGCTCCATCACTTTTAAGTGGATAAGCATGAGTGCGTGAGTACGGTGCGGACTGCAGGGTATGCTGGGTGTGCGAGTGATGGATGGGCATCTGACTGAAGAATGATCTGGCACGGACTAACAGATTTCCCACCAATCATAGTTGGAGAACAGCACGTCAGCCCCAAAACATCTCCAAGCGCACATGCACACCTGTTTGGCGGCTCAACCAAACATGCACTCAATTCAACCTGGCAGAGATGAGAGAACTGGCTCTATAACAGCTCTACAGAACAATACTCCAGCATTTACCTGCTTACAGACCATCAACAATGTGCATAAACCTCCGAGCCAAACTATGATTTCAGACGGCTGGAAGATTTCAGCAGGATTTTTATGGCTGAGACTAGCAGGTGAACAAGGTGTGGTTTATATAACTCTCACACGGCCAATGAAAGCTGAGGAGAGATGGCAGGCCTGCCGATGACTTCAGCACACTATCATATGATAACCATTAAGAGCAGACCGGCGAGGGAGAAACATGGGTGTGAGCTTACACTCTGAAAGAGAGAGAGAGAAATACGAGACAATGGAAAGAGCCGGATCTGTGTGACACCTTTGAGTTACTGGTGTGAGTCTGACAGACCGAGCTGTGATGCTCACTGGAGAAAGTCCAGAAGGTCCACACACACACACACACACGTTGGGTTTCCATGTTTTATTGGGACATTCCATAGGCGTAATGGTTTTTCTGCTGTACAAACTGTATTTTATATGTCCCTACACCTAAACCTACTCCTTACAGAAAACTTTCTGCATTTTTAGATTTTTAAAACACTTCATTCTGTATGATTTATAAGCTTGTTACCTCATGGGAACCAAAAAAATGTCCCCACAAGGACAAGGACTTCAGATATTGACATCCACACTTTCAGACATCTAAATTAAGAGATACCAGATTATATACTATTGCTTTTATAAATAAATACTGATAAGTGAATAAATGAATGAATGAATGAATGAATGATACACTATGAACTTATTTTGCTTTAAAAATAAATATATAAACAAACAAACAAATAAAATCACTACTGATATGTAGATTTATTGCTTTAAACAAACAAACAAACAAATAAATAAATACTATTTAGGCAAAAAAAAAACAATAATATACCATATGCTTGTTTTGTTTTCATAAATAAATATACAAAATCACTACTGATATACTGTACACTTATAATGCTTTTATATATAAATAAATAAAAATACTTTTAGATAAACCAAAACTGATATACCCATATACTTATTTTTGCTTTTATAAATAAAATAAAAAAATTGATGTACTCTAAACTTACATTGCTTATAAATAAAGCACTACATACCACCATAATTATATTGAATTATATTGCTTGTGTGTGTGTGTGTATATATATAGTGTGTGCATATATATGGTATACATATGAAGAGTTTGGTTCCAAAACGCGATAAACGCCATTTTTTTAAAAATTTGAGTTTCCGCCAAAATCAGAATTGTATCTGGTCGGTATTGAAAAGTAAATTTGTAATTTTACGCAAAATGCGATATCCGCTGAGTTATTCTGTCATGTTTTCTCCCTTTTTTTCCAAACCGCGACAAACGCCAGTCTCCCTTCTCTGCAGAATGCGATATATCCGCTCAACCAATCACAGCGCACCATTCCATGCACTCTAAACAGTAATGGTGGCGCTTTGAATACACCCGGCATTCTAGTTGTGTGGGGTCGTGTGTATGTGGGGTAAAGCAGCGCTGTTTTATCATAGTAGATACATTTGAAAGTTCTGTTATAATGCTACTCTGTGCGGTCATCACCGGTCTATTAAAACGCACAACATATTAAAACGTCTTTGGTGTTTCCATGTTTTCTACAAAACAAAACCAGAAATCGACAATTAAAATTAATTTGATGATTTTTAAAGAATGATCTACATTTTTGCATAGAGGCCTATTATTAGCAATTGTCAGTCCTCTGCATCAATCTCCTGGTATGGCTGCTAATTCAAGTTAATCATTTTATAAGGCTAATTGATTATGAGAAAACCCTTTTGCAATTGTGTTGCACAGCTGAGAAGCGTTGTACTAATGGAGCAAACAAGGGAGCATGGCATTCTTTAGGTTAGTTTAGTATCTGAACTTCAGCAGTTGTTTGTTTGTTTACAGGCTCAAAATGGCCAGAAAGAAAGAACTTTCATTACGAGACCCGTCAGTCTATTGTTGTCCTTAGAAAGGAAGGCTACTCAATGCGAGAAATTGTGAGGAAACTTAAAATTTCTTATCATGCTGTTAACTAGTGATGGCGAAGTGAAGCATTCTGAACCAGTGAAGCTTTCATCACAATTGTATCGGGAAAAGGTTCATTACTCAAAGCTTTTTAAAACGGTTTATGCTGTAGCCATCTAGTGGTCATAAAAATAAATAACACCTTCCAAAGTGTTATGTTCCATTACAGCCAGTGGTTTCACATCTGGTTCTACAACTGATTTTTTTGTTGTATTATATTTTATATAAATGTTTATTGTCAAAGTCACTCATTTGTGTCGGTGTACTGGCACTAAAATAAGTAAAATAAATAAAGCATAAATTCATAAATTAAATCTATGATCTGTTTATTTTACCTCTGCCTCAGCCCTTAGACTGATATTTTAAGGCCAAAGTTCATTTTTGAGCTCAATATATAAATTACGATAAAAAAAAACAAAAAAACAATGCTAACACATTATAATGTAATATAATGTAAAGGAAACCGCGCTGAGGTTCGCTTCATTTGAACCACATACTGAAGCAGTCTCGTGGTTTTCAGGCGACTGAAGCTTCGGACGTCATAGATCACGTGCTTTTCTCAAAACGAATCAAGCTCCGATACAGTCCTTTAATGTGAAATGTGTTGTTTTTTGATACAAGCTTCGGTGTTGAACGTAACATCACTACTGTTAACTACTCCCTTCAGAGAGCAGCACAAACTGGTTCTAACAAGGACAGAAAAAGGAGTGGGAGGGCCTGATGCACAACTGTGCAAGAAGACAAATATGTGAGAGTGTGTAGTTTAAGACAAAAACGCCACAGGTCAAGACTGAAATGGGCAAAAGAGCACAGACATTGGACACTTGAAGACTGGAAGAAGGTGTTGTGGACAGATGAGTCCAAGTTTGAGGTCTTCGGATCAAACAGAAGAACATTTGTGAGATGCAGAACAAATGAAAAGATGCTAGAAAAGTGCTTAAAGGGGTCCTATTATGCTCTTTTACAAAGTCTTGATTTTGTTTTGGGGGTGTACTAGAACATGCTCTCATGCTTGGTGGTTCGAAAAACACATTATTTTTCACATAATTTACATTATTAAAATACCTTTCTCCCCAGGCTGGCACAAACGGCTCGATTAGTTCCGGCTTTGATGAAGGTCCGCCTTCCGAAAAACAAAATGCGTTGTGATTTGTTAGCTGTCCCAATGCGTTGTGATTGGTGAACAGCTTAGACGGTGTTTCAGTACTGCCACGCCCCTTGCTCCGTCTTTCAACAAAAGCATTTGGCGAATCCGGCACTGTACTCCCTCGTGCTGTGGAAGCTGTCCTCAGTAAAATGCGCAGCACACAATAGCAAATTGGGGTTATAATGCTCAGGGACAGAGTTAAAAAATAAATTGCAACCACTGTTTCCTGACATCATCCGCTTTCGGAAGCCCAAACAAAGACGTTTGGGCACGGAGGTGAAAAAAACAGCGTTTCAGGCAGTCGCGCAGCGTCGCGCCACATCTTTAAAATTCAAATACATTATTTTCTATGAGTGTAGGCACACCGGCGGCGCCGTT
>NW_015537936.1:531151-534928 GCF_001515605.1 Sinocyclocheilus anshuiensis | reverse complement strand
CCACGTCTTTAAAATTCAAATACTTTATTTTCTATGAGTGTAGGCACACCGGCGGCGCCGTTCGGCGTCTGTCTGCGGCGCCCAGCTACGTCGTGTTATACTTGTAAGAATTGTTCTAGACATGCCGAAAATGTGAAGCTACAGCGCAGCAGCTCTTCTTCTTGGTTTTCTCTGATGCACTAACTCTGCAGCAGCACTTCTTCTTCGTCGTCTTGTCTGATGCACTCACTCAACCAAGCGTTCTAACCACAACCTTGCCCCTCCCCACCCCCCAACCATTTTAATTTCTGTAGGCAGGAATTATTTGTAATGATATTCCAATGAGCCGCTTTGTGATATCACAAAGCCCGGAAAACAAACGCTGCAGTCCAAACGAGCCGTTCGTTATAGTTCTTGAAAAGGGATTTTAAAAAATCGAAATATCTCCCTTTGGAGTGGACTTTGAGATTTGCTAGAACTTTCTAGATCTTTTTTATGCCCAAACATACACACTACACACTGACTAAACTTAAAAAAGTGAAAAAGCATAATAGGACCCCTTTAATACATTCAGTCAAACATGGTGGAGGCAGCGTGATGGTCTGGGGGTACTTTGGAGGTGGTATCACAAGATTTTGCAACCCCATGCCATACCCTGTGGACAGCACTTGATTGGGGCCAATTTCATCCTACAACAGGATAATGACCCAAAACACACCTCCAAAATGTGTCAGCAATATTTGAAGAATAAGCAGTCAGCCAGAATTCTGGCTGTAATGGAGTGGCCAGCACAGTCTCCGGATCTGAACCCTATTGAGCTGTTGTGGGAGCAGCTTGACCGTATGGTACGGAGGAAGACTCCATCAAGCCAATCCATCTTGTGGGAGATGCTCCAGGAAGCATGGGGTGAAATCTCATCAGATTATCTTGAAAAATTGACAGCTAGAACGCCTAAGGTCTGCCAGGCTGTAATTGCTGCAAAAGGTGATTTTTTTTGTATGAAGGCAAAGTTTGAAGAACACATTCGTCATTTCCATCAAAATCATTATTTCTAACTCTGACAATGTCAGCATGTCCTGTTACTTTGCTATATTTCCTATTCAGACTAATTTCATGTGTATTTCCATGGAAAACAATTAAATTTATAAGCAATACTTGGTAGGGGCTCCTTTTGCTTTAATTACTGCCTCAATTGTATAATATATTCAGGATATATTAAGAATAAATAACATTCACAACTTTTTATAAATAATGAAATAAAGATTTACAATAAAAAAAAGTCCATATGAAGTCCACTAAATCCAACCAAATTTGAGGGGCCTCACACCTGTCACACACACACTTATTTATGCGTGCACACACACATACACTTGTATATGCGTGCACTCACACAGTTCTTCTGTAAATGAGGGGAATCCGTGACGCAGCTGTCTCCATCCACCAGCTGTCCAGCTCCTCCCTCATGAAGCCCAATACTCAGAGGTGCCCATCGCCATGACAACCTGCTGAATAATGCACGCCTGCACGGCATGCTGGGAGTGAAGCGCTCCAGCGGAGCACACACATACTGCTCTCTCTTCACTCTTCAAAGAGCCTCTATTTTACACATTCGCAGCACTTTATTCTCTCCCTGAAGTCCACTTATGTTCAAGTTTCTTTCACCAAAAAAACCCTGATCATTACCACACTTTCTCCAATCCATGGCTATATTTGTCATGTTTTCCAGGGAAAAAATACCTGAACATCCTTAAAAGACATTCATCTTGAATATCTGTCAATGCAATAAAGCAAAACACAATTGCATTTAAGACACAATTCCAGATTTGCATCTCAGGAATTGCCTTTTTATTCGAAAAAATACCAAAAGTGTTGGTCTTTCACATAAACATCAATATGCAAATGTGCTGTGCTGTGATTGGCTGATCTGCACATACCGCACGCAGTACATCAGACATCAAAGATGCGCAGGCATTACAGTAAGAGGCTCTTGTTTCCTGCTCGATCATCTGATCTGTTCCAGTCTTTGTTTTGCAAGTCAGTTGAGGTGAATGGGTTCCTTCCTGATAATAAATTCTTGCTATTCCTTCACCTTCCTTTATAATTACAGCATTAAGCAGCATCTTGAGTCTAATCATGAGATCTGACAAATCCCTGTTCTGTTTACATGCAGCACAGCTTCCTCAAACTGAGGTCTGTCATTCAGCTCACGCAGATCATCCTAAACGCTACAGTCTTCAAACAAGGCTTTGAGACGTCTTTATCCTTAAATAGCCCTCCAATCAAACATTTTGGAAACTTCAGCCCATGTTTCATATCTTTGAGGTGTTCCGTATCCTATAGTGTGCTCCAGACAAAATATGTTTTTTTGTAGATATGCAAAATAATCAATAATAAAATTTAAAAAATTTAAAACACACACACACAATATAAAATAAAATTAAAAAAAAAAAAATTTTAAAAAAATTCCTTTCTTAACAGTCAACCGGTTGCAAAGGAAGAGGCTTGAAATTTATTTTTGGAAAGCATCCACATTGCATTCGTTTAAGCCACAAGTTGTCACCTTTCTGAACATTGCATGCTATTGGATGAATTTTGCATGTGGACTCTTTTATAGTTCTTAGTCATATCAGAGTGGGTGGTGGATGTTTTATGGTTCATGCTGTGGGGGAGTAAAAATTAAGTTCATAAAGGATTCAGCTGGAATATGAGTGATGACTGAATACAGTCATCTCTAAAATAAGAAAAAGGAAGCTTATTAAATTAGTCATTAACATAGAGACAGAGCTTAGAGGAACTCAAGATGTTGATGAACTTCCCGTCTCTGCCATGCGCTGCTTGAGAGGTCAAGAGTGAATCAGACTCATGAGACCCATCCAGGTATTTTCCTTAAAATACCATCCAATTTGGCAGATCACTAGGTTTTCCTTCTTAAAGGAAAAGTTCATGCAAAATTGAACATTTGCTGTTCATTTACTCAACCTCAGGCCATCTAGTTGTAGGTGACTTTTTCATCAGTAGAACAGTAAAGAAGATTTTTAGCTGAAACCGTGGTCCTTGGTGATTCATATAATGCAAGTCAATGGCTACCGTCACTTTGCGAGTCAAAAAAGCAAGTCAAGGAACACGTGGCTCCTGATGACACATTAAGGTCTTATGAAGCGAAACGATCGGTCTGTGCAAGAAACTGAACGTTATTTACAGCATTATTACCTAGGGCTGCACGATAAATCGAAATTAAATCGAAATCGCGATTCGACAGAAGCTGCGATTGTCATGCGTATCTTTCAGTGAAGCACAGTTCTTTGATCAGCAGTAAATCTCCATTCAAAGGCCAGAGGGCGTTCTCGCGCTGAAACTCCAAATACGCCTCGCAGAAGAAACCCAGGAAGTGCCTATAGCGGTAGCTGGATAAACAGAAGATTTAACTGCTTTTATTGATTCAACGTGACTAATAAAATGCTGCTCCATCTGAAAGCACGTGATGATGATTTACTGCTGATTACAGAAACGGCATTACTAACAAAATGCGCATGACAATCACATTCGATTAATAGTGCAGTCCTATTATTACCTGTAATCCAGAGCCTCAGGCAAATGGTGATGTCTGGTTCACAAACGAATCATTCTTTTGAACCGGTTCTTTTTAGTGATCTAAATGAATCAGTTCACCAAATCGGACTGAATCATCTGAAACAGTTTGTGGCTCAAGCAGCACAGATCTACAAGTTCCCTTTCAGTCAGTCACGTTCTACGTTACGTCAGTCGTGACTGACGAATTGGGATCTCGCCCGAGAGCCC
>NW_015537936.1:494465-530766 GCF_001515605.1 Sinocyclocheilus anshuiensis | reverse complement strand
GTCCCATCGCCACAGTTGCTGTACCACCGCTGTACGGCCGGGGCACGTAGTCTCGGCTCCTCAGAGAAAAACTGATGTGCGTTTGCACGCGCTCTCCTTTTATATGCACACTGTGGGGCGGGTTGCGCGTGGCGAAACACGCACGCCAACTGTCATTGGCTTGTTTAGTTTACACTCGAAGGTGATTGGGCTCTCGGGCGAGATCCCAATCCGTCAGTCACGACTGACGTAACGTAGAACGTGACTGACTGAAAGGGAACTGTTGTTGATACTCCAGGACTCTTTGACACGTCACTGTCAAATGAACTCGTAGCAGAAGAAATAATGAAATGTGTTTCACTCTCGTCACCTGGACCTCATGTGTTTGTCATTGTGTTGAGTGTGGCAAGATTCACACAGGAAGAAACAGACACTATGGATCTGATAAAGAAGATATTTGGTCCAAAAGCTGCTCAGTTCAGCATCGTTCTGTTCACTAGAGGAGACGATCTTGATGAAGAGTCTATAGAGGATTATGTGAGGCAAAGTAATTCTGCTGAACTGAAGAAACTGATCAGAGATTGTGGAAACAGATTCCTGGCTTTCAGTAACAGAGAAAAACAAGACAGAACTCAAGTGATTCAACTGTTAAAGATGATAGAAGAGGTGAAGAACAGTAATGAGGGTCGATACTTCACTAACAGCATGTTTGAGGAGGCAGAGATGTCCATTAAGAAGAGAATGGAGGAAATACTGAAACAGAGAGAAAACTCGGGCGAGATCCCAATTCGTCAGTCACGACTGACGTAACGTCTCCGTTCCCTCCTTCAGGGAACGAGGGTTACACAAGTAACCGAGACATTACTCAATCAAAACTCACTTTCAGATGTGTGACAGTCACTCCGACTCGAAATGAGTCAATATACTGGCGTATCTGATCCTATGATGAATGAACTGATTCAGTGCTCCAGTTCCTCCAACAGTCACTGAACTGAGAAAACAGTTCAACTCGACCCTGTGAGCATGTGTTAACCGAACACTTGAATGAAGCAGTCACTGTGACTAGAAATAAGACAAAATATCTGTGTATCTGATCCCATGATGAATGAATCATTCAGCTCTCCAGTTCCTCCAACAGTCATTGAACTGAGGAAAGAGTTCGACTCGGACTGAAGACCATTGAGCCGCTGATATGAGCACGTGTGAACCGAACACTTGAATGAAGGGGTGAAATTAATGTTTTTATGGTTTCTCGTGGTTTATGTGAAAAGGTGAACTGATGAACACTAGTTTATTCACTTTATATGTTTTAGACATAAAAAACATTCACGTTTCACATCTTTTCTGGGTGCAATAATAATATAATTGCGTCTATGTTACATTGCGTGGTTATATAAACAAACTAGTGAATTGAACCAGTTCATTGAAACGAACTGTCCGAAAGAACCAGTTCAAGAAAAATAATCAGATTTCCCCTTTGCCTAAAACTCTGGATTACAGGTAATGGTGTAAATAATGTTCAGTTTCTTGCAAAGACCGATCGTTTCACTTCATAAGACCTCAATAGGCCTATATCGTCAGGAACCATGGGTATTCGTTTTGTATTCATATGCTTTTTTTGACTCTCAAAAACAGGCAGCTGCTGACTTACATTTTATGAATCGCAAGGACCACGCTTTCAGCTAAAAATCTTCTTTACTTCTACTGAAGAAAAAAAGTCTCCTACATCTTTGGATGTATGAGGGTGAGTAAATTAACAGCAAATTTTCATTTTTGGGTGAACTATCCCTTTAAAGCAACATGAAGTGCATTAACTAATACAGTTATAAGAGAGGATGAAAGTGGAAAACATATGCAACATCTTTAACAAGGTACAGCTCATGACATAAATGAAGCAATGTTACATACACACACACAAACATTCTCAAACAGGATTTTTGCGTTTTCTGAAGAAAATGTAAGCAATCTTTGCCCATGCAAAACTCACTGCCGTGATGCTATGGAGTTCTGAGTGGCTTATAGCATGCTGCTAACTGCTGTTTTAAGCACTTTTAAGGTGCTCTGGGTGGTTTCTGACTGTCCTGAGATCCAAGTGACATACAGGCTGAGGGGGAGGAAGGGCGAGGAAGAGGAGGAGTTGGGCTAAATGACGGGGGTTGGAACAGGAAAAGCGGACAGAAACGCTGCTGCTAATTTCTTCTGATCTCATTCGGGGCCTCGCGCTGAGACGATAACGTACAATGACAGGTATTGCATAATGATAAAAAAGCCAGGGAAAACTGGGCCACAGGAACGCAAAATCAAAACCCGCACGCATGCTGCAAACCCACTGAACCTTCAGAAGATACACGAACTGGATTTGCAGAAGCAAATTAGGTTATACAATCCTGTTTCTGAACATTACATCCAGTTCTTATTATAACACATCCTTAGCAAAGACAATTCTGAAAATGCACAAAAAGTTTACTATGAACATACATAAGAGCAACAATTTCAATGCAATTATGAGATGCTTAAGACTTTATGTTTTTGAGCACCAATTAGGCATCATTTATCTTTAAATGTGGGTGGAGCAAGACGTTATTATTTCAGCTTAAGTTTCATAATCGTAGTACAATGAACCATTTTAAAAGATCAAGGGAAATTTGTCTACTTATTATATGACACCTTTAAGCGGTCACATGAAAATCGGCATCTGACCAGCGACACCAAAGGAGCAAGATCAGACGCTCCACTGCCTCCCACACTCTTCCTGTGTGCTGATGCTTTTTCTTTAAGGACGTGACCTTAAGATTAAACCCTTTTTATTCCCATCTCTGCTATGGTGCAGAGTAGCTGCATTGTCCGCCGCTAACACGCTCCGCATTCTTGCTTCTGTTAGCAACACTCGCAGAGAGACCAGGAAAAAGAATATTCCCACATGCTTCTACTCGCATCAGTAACCTCCTTTTCTACTCTGCCATGGTTCTTCCATTATTTCTATAAACAGATTATGAAAAGGCCATCACATGTATTGTACACTACTGTTCAAAGGGCTTTTTTAAAATAAATTCATATTTTTCTTCAGCAAATATTCATTAAAATAAACAAAGGTGACAGTAAAGACATTTATTATGTTACAAAAGATTTCTACTTCAAATAAATGCTGTTCTTTTGAACTTTCTATTCATCAATGAATCCTGAATATAAAAATGTATCACAGTTTCCACAAAAAAATATGAAGCAGTACAACCGTTTTCTACATTGATAGTAATCAGTAATGTTTCTTGAGCAGTAAATCAGCATATTAGAATGATTTCTGAAGGATCACGTGACACTGAAGACTGGAGTAATGATGATGAAAATCCAGCTTTGATCACAGGAATAAATCACATTTTACAATATCTTGAAACAGAAAACATTTTATATCGCAATAATATTTCATAATTTTACTGTATTTTTTATCAAATAAATGCAGACTTGGTGAGCACGAGACTTCTTTCAAAAACATTTAAAAATACTAACTAATAATAACCTAAATAATCAAGAAGGGGCACAAAAAGCATTTAAAGTAACTTGAAGGCAAGGCACTAATTTTTGGTTTTCACAACCATCCACAACACTCTAACATCATGATGACGTGTTTTGCATAGCCAACAGCATTTACATTTTCTTCAGAAGTCTAGTTTGCAATATACAATCCAATCTAGTCTGTTGTTGTTATACAGTAGTACTGCAAAAAACATCTGTGCATGCATGCACAAATTTCTGACATGTGTGCAGTCTTAAAAATGTGCGATAGAAACATCCCAGTTTTATCCCCAGGTGTGTAATTTGATCTTTAAATGAAACATTTCCACATCATCCTTCCACCATAAAATGCAAGATTCCCTGAGAGGTGCATTATGTGCCCTAAAAACCAAAGACAGATAAGGCACATGTACCGCTTATCATTTGTGACTGTAAAATGCCAAATCTGGAACGATCATAAAGTAGAGTCTGACACACTCACATAACAATGAGCATGAAGTCACAGCAGCGTCTCTGGGCCAAACACACATCTGGAGGGTGTGTGAGGGGGTGGTTGGGTTTTTGTCCCGTGTTTTGGGATGATAAACAGGGTGTTAATGAAACCATATGGTGATGTGTGGCCCAAGGGTGTGCTTACTTCACAATCACCGACCCCCACTTCACTCTGACAGCACAAACCCCCAATAAATTAATCTGACTGCCATCTACAGATCCACAGACCTGCATGCACCTTCAAGGAATTAGAGACCCATGCAAAAATGCTTACATCACACTAGACCAAATTAGACTGATAAGCGTTTAAAAAAAAAACATGCAACACAATGATGCAATCTCACTGCTAAAAATACCCTTGAACGATGACGACAATGTTGTGAGAATGAAAACCCTCCACAAACTAGATCGGAGACTGATTTAAAGCCACTTGGTTGGTACAGAAGTGAAAGATTGCAGAAGTGATGCATTAGAGCCGTCTGTCGTTTCCTCGTTACCTTTTAAGCGCATGTGTGAGGTATGTTCTGCAGGCCATTAACAGATATCAGAGCCTGGTGCAATATCCCGGAAGAAACACGCGCTTGACTTAACTGGTTTAAGGATTTTGCTGATTTGCATGTGACCCAAATCAGTCCAAAGCGAACTGAACCACTGCCCGCTGCTCTTATCTTACACTTACACTATCATCTACAGCATGTCACACAGATCCACCATCTGTAATGAAAACACATTAACAACAGCGCTGCAATAAAACCACACGAATAACCCTAAAGACTTCATTCTGAATTTATGCTTCTTAATAAACACACTTGTAAAAGCTTCAGAATATTAAGAGCCCACATGTTTTATTTTCATTATATTCCATGCAAAAGAAGCCAAACGCACTCTAGCCCAATTTAGTTCAACCACTGAAAAGGTTCGAAAATCCTGAAGGAATGCTAATGGTATTTAGACCATAATTTGGACACAATCCAAAGGATCCAATAAGAACCAAACACCCTGGAAAACCTGAATTTGCCAATGTCAGTTCATCCAGTAGAACTGAATATTTTTAGATTCTTGGCTGATCTTTTCCAAAATATAATACAATATCCATTAGCAATAAGCAATGCTGTATTATTTTTTGATTATGGATTTCTCATTGGTCCAGTCTGAACACAGTGACAGTCAAGAGCTGCTTTACACACCCATCTGTCCAAATACTGAATGAGCATTTTCAGACTGTTGGGTAACTGTTAAGTAATATTTTAACATTTAAATTTATGTATTTTGCAGGTGCTGTTACCCAAAAAACATAAGCAATTCATCAAAGAGCCAACAATATTCATAATGTCATAAATAAATTTGTAAACCACTCCAAAAATGGAAACACACAATAATAGATGCATGCCTTATGATGATAATAATAATAATAATGATGAAAACTATTAATAAAAATAATAAATTGTGCAATGTTTATATTTAATATTCATTATTAACACATATCGAATATATTTTATATTTAATTAAATTAAAAATCTAAATGAAATAGTACTCTAATTACATATTACATATTTGTCAAATAAAACATTTTAAATTCATATTAAAATATATTATATATTTTACATATATAAAATTATATATTAAAGAATAAATATTACAACCAGTATTACCATTAATATTTAACTAATAACAAAAGTAAATAATAGTAATAAAAATAATAATAATATGGCATTAATATGACAGATTTTATTATTTGTCAAATAAAACTAAATTCATATTCAAATACAAGTATTACACAGACATTATTAACGTTATTATTGAAAAAAATATTAATGTACTACTACTAATAATAATAGAATACGTCACATTTATATATTAAAATTTATTATTGTTTTATTAAACATTTACATTATTGTAATTGTTTTAATTTAACATTACACATGGTGAATATCAGAAATATTACACAAAGATCGATGTCATTATTATGATTTGGATGTTGTTAGATTGAATAGAAAGCGAGCATACCTTGTGTTGGAGGCACATGTAACTCAGACGCTGTTATTAGATCTCAAACCACATAAACGCGGAGAAGAATCACTATAATCAGAGCGATTCCTGCTGATAAAGCCACATCCACATCCGAGTGCTGTCTTTGATGAATAAGCAGCTCTTCCTCTGTCTGCTCTCCACAGACACGCGCACCACGCCGGCCAGTGCGTCTCCGCGTCACGCAAGATCCCGCTGAACGCGGCGGTAAAGAGCAGGCGGCACGCACTCACCTCTGTCCAAAGACGCGAATGTGATTTCCCCGGGCAGACTCTCCCTCTCTCTGTCACGCATTCAGCGGCTCTCCGCGCTCATTAGCTCCAGTGTTCTCCGCTCCGTCAGTCTGTCTCGCCGCTGCTGCTGTAGACGCACACAAACCTGCTGCGTGAAGCGCCGCCCACGCGCGATCCCACTGGACACAACTCCCCACGCAGCGCTGCGCTCACGAGACGCGTCACCTGCGCCAGTGGAGGAGGAACATGGGATATTAAAGACACCACATGCCTGATATTTCATCATACAACCCTACATATCTGCCTTAGAAATAACAGGGATGAGGCCTAGACACAGACAGACAGACAGATAGAAAGATAGAGAGACAGACAGACAGACAGATAGACAGACAGACAGATAGAGAGACAGACAGACAGACAGATAGAAAGATAGAGAGACAGATAGAAAGATAGAGAGACAGACACAGACAGATAGATAGATAGAAAGATAGAGAGATAGATAGATAGATAGAAAGATAGAGAGACAGACAGACAGATAGAAAGATAGAGAGACAGACAGACAGATAGATAGAAAGATAGAGAGACAGACAGACAGACAGATAGATAGATAGATAGATAGATAGATAGATAGATAGATAGATAGATAGATAGATAGATAGATAGATAGATAGATAGATAGATAGATAGATAGATAGATAGATAGATAGATAGATAGATAGATAGATAGATAGATAGATAGATAGATAGATAGATAGATAGATAGATAGATAGATAGATAGATAGATAGATAGATAGATAGATAGATAGATAGATAGATAGATAGATAGATAGATAGATAGATAGATAGATAGATAGATAGATAGATAGATAGATAGATAGATAGATAGATAGATAGATAGATAGATAGATAGATAGATAGATAGATAGATAGATAGATAGATAGATAGATAGATAGATAGATAGATAGATAGATAGATAGATAGATAGATAGATAGATAGATAGATAGATAGATAGATAGATAGATAGATAGATAGATAGATAGATAGATAGATAGATAGATAGATAGATAGATAGATAGATAGATAGATAGATAGATAGATAGATAGATAGATAGATAGATAGATAGATAGATAGATAGATAGATAGATAGATAGATAGATAGATAGATAGATAGATAGATAGATAGATAGATAGATAGATAGATAGATAGATAGATAGATAGATAGATAGATAGATAGATAGATAGATAGATAGATAGATAGATAGATAGATAGATAGATAGATAGATAGATAGATAGATAGATAGATAGATAGATAGATAGATAGATAGATAGATAGATAGATAGATAGATAGATAGATAGATAGATAGATAGATAGATAGATAGATAGATAGATAGATAGATAGATAGATAGATAGATAGATAGATAGATAGATAGATAGATAGATAGATAGATAGATAGATAGATAGATAGATAGATAGATAGATAGATAGATAGATAGATAGATAGATAGATAGATAGATAGATAGATAGATAGATAGATAGATAGATAGATAGATAGATAGATAGATAGATAGATAGATAGATAGATAGATAGATAGATAGATAGATAGATAGATAGATAGATAGATAGATAGATAGATAGATAGATAGATAGATAGATAGATAGATAGATAGATAGATAGATAGATAGATAGATAGATAGATAGATAGATAGATAGATAGATAGATAGATAGATAGATAGATAGATAGATAGATAGATAGATAGATAGATAGATAGATAGATAGATAGATAGATAGATAGATAGATAGATAGATAGATAGATAGATAGATAGATAGATAGATAGATAGATAGATAGATAGATAGATAGATAGATAGATAGATAGATAGATAGATAGATAGATAGATAGATAGATAGATAGATAGATAGATAGATAGATAGATAGATAGATAGATAGATAGATAGATAGATAGACAGACAGATAGACAGACAGACAGATAGATAGAGAGACAGACAGACAGATAGATAGAAAGATAGAGACAGACAGACAGACAGATAGAGAGACAGACAGATAGAAAGATAGGGAGACAGACAGACAGACAGACAGATAGATAGATAGATAGATAGATAGATAGATAGATAGATAGATAGACACAGACAGACAGACAGATAGATAGATAGATAGATAGATAGAATAAGGGTATATTCAAAGGATATATTATATATACAGTATTATATAACAGTATTATTGTAAAATATAATTACAAAATTGTTTGTTGTGTGTGTGTGTGTGTGTGTGTGCGTAGACAACAAACAATTCTGTAATAATATTTCACAATAATACTGTTTTACTGTAGTTTTAACAGTCAGTGTTAATATGTATTATATTACTATGAACTTAATTTTTAGCAGATAAAAATGACAACAAATAAATATATGTGTGTATATGTGTGTGTGTGTGTGTGTGTGTGTGTGTGTGTGTTAATCAGTGTTGGGCTAGTTACTCAAAGAATGTAATATATTACTCATTACTAGTTACTCCTTTCTAAAGTAATATTGTTACTTTACTTATTACTTACTGGTGACAGTAATTAGTTACACTACTAGTTACATTACTTTTTCTTCACGCCCCACAGAAGTTGTCAGTGTGTAACTTCCACATAAAATTCTTCTAGAAAGTTACTAACAACATATTTCTGCCTCATCATTTCACCAAAATCCACATTGGATCGCAGTCAGAAGTTATTACAAACACTCAGTAGTGATTGATAGTGACATTCAAGTAAAACTAACAACATATTTCTGCCTCATCATTTCACCAAAATCCACATTGGATCGCAGTCAGAAGTTATTACAAACACTCAGTAGTGATTGATAGTGACATTCAAGTACAAGTGTTGTATTAATCTCATTAATTGTCACGTGTAGCTTGAAGCTAACTGTAATTTCTCCGTTACCCATATACGATTACAATTTCATTATGTAGGCTATTTTATCAAGTTTGTAAGAAACTGTTTAATTTTCCAAAAAGATTTTTAATTATAGTAATATAATGTACCACGTGCTGATCAGAGGGATGTGGGTGGGATGTAATGCCAGAGTAAAGTAAAGCCACAACTTACACAACAGTGTTCAGATCATCTTTTTTCCTGACAAAATCAATATAATGCAATATTTATATCTGCTGAATGTAAGCTTTTCCATATTCCAAACTTGCCTGCTGCATTGAGTTGTGAAAACTATGAAAATAAATCTAGAAATTATTTGATTGTTGGATTTTAAATCAGTGGGGTTGAGGCATCAAAAGTAACTAAGTAACTAAGCTGTTTTATGGATGGTAACTGTAATATTATTACTGAAATCTTATTAGTAATTAGTTGCACTACTGGTTACTGCAAAAAGTAAAATTATTACAGTAACTAAGTTGGAAACTCCATTACTAAGCATCTCAGCGCCCTCTGCAGGTAATTAACAGATAACAGACCAGCTAATGTTGAGGATTACCACTGTTAAAGGTGATGAAGCACCTGTAAATGTTTAATAATTGCTTTGTTTGTTTTTTATTATTAGGGATAATATATACAATATTTCATCAAAATAGCTAAATTAACAATTTTGATTTTTGATTCATTAGCTATTAGTCAGAAGTCAGAAAGAGCTTTATTATCAAGTATGTTTACACACAAGGAATTTCACTTGACGACAGGAGCTTCTAGTGCAGAAGAAAGTACAGACATAGTGCAATATACATGATAGTGCAGACATACATAGGAATAACTCAGTAGAAATGGAATATAACATTAACCCTTTAACTGTCACTCACATTTTTGAACATAGACATGAAAGTGCACGATCCAAACTTAAATTTGTATAATTAATGAACGAAAACATTTTGTAACATGATACTGATGTACCATTTTCATGGTAATGCGATGTTTGATTTTAAAATGGGTTTCAAAGGATGAATTTTGAGATTTAAAGTTTTCAATTGATATATAATTTCTGATGATTTCTAAAGTGTGATAGAGAAAAAGGCAACAAAGAAGACTTTTTTTGACAAAGGTCAGAACTCCTGTTATGATGTAGATTTTTGAGGTGCACTCGTCATAAATTAATCTATTACTTTTCCTACATAATTTTTAACAAAACATTGGTACAATATCTATTTAGGAGTCTTAGACCTTTCCAACGATATGTAGCTTGTCATGATTAGATTAGGATTTAATTGTAATATAGTGAAGCAAACTTAGGCGTCCCACAGAGGATGGGTGACAGTTAAAGGGCTAATATAAGAAAAACAGAAAATTAAATAATGCACTATATACAGAAGTAGAAATATAGGGAAAACATAATTGTTTAAATGAATGTACATATGTTATTTACAAGTGTGTAGTTTACAAATGTACAATTTTCAGATTCTATGTATAAATATGTCAGTTGTGTCGGACAATGTATAGTTATGAATGTTTTAATTTTCAAGCGGAATATAGCCTGAAATATAGTGCCTGGCTGTTTTGGCCAGAAGGCAGAAGGCAACATTTTGAAGAGAGAATTATGCACATTATATTTATTTTTTGATTTATTAGGTATTATGTACATGCATATCTGTTTACGTATCATATCAAATACATTTCCTTTTTTAACTTTGATACTATAATGACCTTTTTGCTTTTGCCCAGATCACCATGACTCATAAGAATAGCGACTCATGGTGACTTGCAATATTCAAAGTCTGACATCAGTGTTGAGTTCTATACTGTAAGGATAACCTGGCCTGCTATAACAGTTTGAAAATGAATAACAGTTGAAAACATTTGCTAGAAATTTAGAAAAGTAATCAAATGTAATCAGTTGCATTACTTTAAAGTAATTGAAATAGTTACACTACTTATTACATTTTAAATAGGGCAACTTGTACCAACGTAACCTTCCCAACACTGATTATAGTTTTTATTATAGACACTCCAGGAAGCCTCTAGCATCATCTTTTTAATATTCATGAGCCAAGCTTTTTGCAATAGTGGGTTGCACTGATTGAATCGAAGTGAGCGGGGCTATTGGCGCGGAGGCGTGGTCGTTGTAAAGTTGCCTAAAACTGGATCAGAGTTTAACACGATTATTCGGAGGATCTGGATCATGCGATGGCAGAGATGGCCGATCTCGCCGTCTCCCTGTCCTTGCTGCTGGGGATTGTAGTTTTTAGCGAAGTGGCGAGGAGAACGGCTTTATATCTATTCCCAAATCGAAACTGGATCATCTATGCGCTCGAGTTGATCTCCACTTTTCAGCTGTGTGCATGCACGCACGAGTTAAAGCTGCTCGCGGAGATGGGCGGACTGGAGCCGCGGATCGCGCTGACGCTCACCTTCCTCATCTCGGTGGTGCACGGACTTTCATTCCGCGGCGCGATCTGTAGCCCGACCGGCGCTCTGGAGCAGCTCTACCTCGGGACTCTGACGCGGCGATGCGCACTGACGCGGATCTCATGCCAGCTGATCGCGGCGGAGGCGGCGCGGCGCGTCATGCCTCACGCGTGGGCGCTGGCGCTCTCTGACCTGCACGCGCAGCACTCGCTGACGGGCTTTTCATGCACGAACAGCCCCGTTAACGCGCCTCTGCTGCAGGCCGCCGCGGTGGAGCTGGGCTGCGCGTTTGTGATGCACACTGCGGCGTTTAACGTGGAGAAGGTGGAGGAGAAATATCGCGTTCCTGCAATAGCTGCTGTCATCACCATATTAGTCTATGCAGGTGTGTGCACTGACCACAGCTACCATGCTACCACCACAGTACTTTATAAGCTGTGCAAGTGTTCTTATTGGCTTTTTCCCCATGCATGTCAAATCAAAATCAGCTATCTATCTATCTATCTGTATGTATATCTATCATTTTTCTATCTATCTATCTATCTGTTTGTATATCTGTCATTTTTCTTTCTATCTATCTATCTATATTTTTCTATCGTTCATTCTATCTATTTATCTATCTATCTGTCTATCTATCTGGTTGTACAGTGGTGTGAAAAAGTGTTGGCCCCCTTCCTGATTTCTTATTTTTTTGCATGTTTGTCACACTTTAATGTTTCAGATCATCAAACAAATTTAAATATTAGTCAAAGATAACACAAGTGAACACAACATCTGTAACAGACTCATTGCAAGTTATCGCAAATGCTTGATTGCAGTTGTTGCTGCTAAGGGTGGCCCAACCAGTTATTAGGTTTAAGGGGCAAACACTTTTTCACACAGGGCCATGTAGTTTTGGATTTTGTTTTCCCTTAATAATAAAAACCTTCATTTAAAAACTGCATGTTGTGTTCACTTGTGTTATCTTTTACTAATATTTAAATTTGTTTGATCTGAAACATTACAAAGTGTGACATGCAAAAAAAATAAGAAATCAGGAAGGGGGCCAACACTTTATCACACCACTGTATATCTATAATTTTTTCTATCTGTCTATCTATCTTTATTTTTCTATCGTTCATTCTATCTATCTATCTATCTTTATTTTTCTATCGTTCATTCTATCGGTCTCTGTTTGTATATCTAATTTTTTTCTATCATCGATCTTTATTTTTCTATCGTTCATTCTGTCTATAATTTTTTCTATTGTTCATCCTATATATCTATCTATCACCATTTTTTGCTATCGTTCATTCTATCATATTTTTATCTATCTGTCTGTCTATCATCATTCTTTGCTATTGTTCGTTCTATCTTTTGTTCATTCTGTACTGTATTGTGTGAAGGTGGTCATCTCACTGGCGCGGTGTTTAACCCGGCACTGGCGTTCTCAATACAGTTCTCCTGTCCTGGGAACACTTTTGCGGAGTACAGTTTTGTGTACTGGATTGGACCAATACTGGGTGAGCGTTAGTATTACAACATTCACTTTGACCTTTGAAGAAATCCTTCAGAGACTGTTCTGTAATTAAATAATTGTTATTTTTGTTAGGAAAACAAGTGTATCCTGTCAAACAAGTATAACAAAAGGCCAATCAATAAAGTGTCTTTAGTGCCAGAGGAAAATCATGAACAACACTAACTATTCAGCAAAATGTCTGAGAATCATTTAAGCACCACATGTATTTCTCAGTGTTTATTTGCTCACAAACCAAACCTACAATCATAAAGCACGTGTGTGCATGATAACTCATAGTATTTATTAAAAACAGCAAGAAAAATACAGTTCTATGTGTTCTTCATGCTGTTTATCTTACAGGTATGACAGGCTCTCTGCTGCTTTTTGACAAAGTGATCCCTGCTATTTCAGGGAAAAGCACAATTCCAAAGCACCTGAACTCTAATGGACTCGAGACGAAAAAGATGAAGTGAACTAATGCCTTATGACAGACTCTGATTGCATATGTGATTATATACTGTGAATATACACTGTAATTCTCCAGCTCATCTCCAAGTATTAACCAGGGTTTCTGCAGGTTTTAAAAGGTCTTAATTCGCCCTTCTCAAGGCCTGAAAAGGTCTTAGAGCAGAAAGTCTTAAATTCATAACATAAATGTTGGGTGCACAGGACAAATGATCTTCCTCAGTATTTTGTCTTGTATTTCTAATACAAATATCTGAACATCCTTAAATCAAGATATACTTTCTTGAGATGCAAACTGAACATATGAAGTCTTGTTTTCTGAGAAATCTAACAAAAATAAGCGAGTTTGACTACAACAAGAACAAACATCTGTCAATGGCGAATGAAAACGTTTCCATTTGAATCAAGTTGATTTGTCTAAGCCTACTAGCAGATACTTGTTCGTTTTAATCAATTTCTCAGAAAACAAGACTTTAGTTATTTTGCTTCTCTAATAAATGTATCTTGATATGAAAATCTTTAGACATTTGCACTAATACAAGACATTTACATTTAGAGACCATATTAAAGTATTGTGTTCCATTAAGTTTATTCCTTTCATTTTTTTCTTTAAAGTCTTACATTTATCTTCATAAAACCTGCAGAAACTCTGAATAACGAAATTGAAGGTTCCTTAATGTTTTTCTTTTTTAGAAGGTTTTTGGTGAAATCTAAAATGCTTTCAAAATGTCTTTTTTAATAAGAACATGCATATTCATGAAGCACAATGAACCTCTAATGACATATAGCTGCAGGTTTACAGTAACATTCATAAAAAGCACATGGCCTGTGTGCCGAGAATCAACTGTAAATGAGTTTTGTTAAATCATATTTTAACAGATGGACATTGCTGGAATAAGAGACCTGAAGTGTTCTATTGCTGTTAGAATACTATTTTGTGTTACATTCTACTAGCGATGGTTCTTACCTAGTAAAAGGTAAATGTTATAGTAATACTACTAATCTTAAACACAGTTTTGCAGTGCCTTTGGATTATTCTGGGTAAAATAACCTGGGTAGACCAGACCGGATTGAGTGCCGCGTCTACAAGCCAATGCAGAATGTATAATATGGGATAATAACACACTCCTGTGTTACGAGGATTTAAATAAAGCAGTGATAAAAATCTGTTTGTAATTAAACTTTACATAAAAGCACATGGCTCAGTGGTTATGTAACCTGAGAGGGCAAACAGGCTGTTGTGAAATAGTTTCTGATGGACCTTTGAACTTTTGTGAACGCACAGATGTGCTGAACCAAACTGATCTGGCCATTTATTTTTCACTACAGCGTGCAACAAAAGGCAAACAAAACAGAACAAATGAAAGTGAAAAATTGTGAGATGTAGCAGGGTGTTCACATCATGAATGCAAATGGTTGACTTGATGTGCTGTCAAATTCCAGCTTTAAAGGAATAGTTCACCCAGAAATAAAAATTTGCTGAAAATGTCATCCTCATCCTCAGGCCATCCAAGATGTAGGGGAGTTTGTTTCTTCATCAGATTTGGAGAAATCTTGCTCACCAGTGGATGCTCTGCAGTGAATGGGTGCCGTCAGAATGAGAGTCAGAACAGCTGATAAAAACATCACAATAATCCACAGCACTCCAGTCTAGTGTTGGGCGATATGCTCAATTTTCATATCGTCCTATCATCAGCCTGTGAGATCGCCGATACACGATATTATCGCGCTAATTTATGTAATTATTTACTTAGTTTCATTGCGAGAAAGTGAACCAACCCCAGCGTAAGGCTAAAAGCAGCCCAATGTTTTTAATATGACTGAATTTGTATTTAACATGATAACAAATTAATAGAAACATCGTAAGTTACTAATTCTAATGCTTACATTTCCTCGGTTACTCAAAAAGCAGCTACAGAAAACGAGCAAAGAGCATTACATTATCAAAGGACATCATCACAAGCTCAGTCTAGCGCGAGTTTATGCACTTTAAAAACACTCCCGTTAAACTCAGTGAATCTACACTATATGATGAATAAATCTCTTATACTTACATTGCACGTACATCTGCACTTTGTTGTTTATAATGAGAGAATTCGCAAATCAGAATTCAGTCAGCGCGCGCTGAACAACGGGGCTCCGCTGTTTCAGTGATGACTCATCTGAACGCCTCTGATTGGCCATTGCATTCATAAACTCAGCATAATCTTGTGTGATTGGTTAGAATGTGCAATACTGTAAAAACGCGGAAAAGGAAATATAATGCAACAAATAAGCCCTAATATTTAATTAGATAGTACTACTAGCCTGATAATAATGATAATGATAATAATAATAATCGTTTTGCTATCGTCAAAGGCATCAGCCACAGGCGATATCTCTGTCTATCGGCACAACCCTACTCCAGTCCATCAGTTAACATCGTATGGAGATGCAACAAATAAGCCCTAATATTTAATTAGATAGTACTACTAGCCTGATAATAATGATAATGATAATAATAATAATCGTTTTGCTATCGTCAAAGGCATCAGCCACAGGCGATATCTCTGTCTATTGGCACAACCCTACTCCAGTCCAGCAGTTAACATCGTATGGAGTGAAAAGCTGCATGATTGTAATAAACAAATCCATCATTAATACTTTTTTAACTTTAAACTGTTGCTTCTCGCCAAAATACCTCTATCCATAATATTACTTCCTCCAGTGAAAAGTCCATCTTGTCTGAATCAGGAGAGAAATCTGCACAGATCAAGCACAGCTTAAAAGCCAAACCAGTCCAAAACAGCTCTAAACAATTATATATGAGGATTTTGATGTGAAGGACAACAGGAGATTTCACTTTTTTCACTTGAGGAAGCGTTATTATGGATTATGGACCTGTATTTTGGCTGGAAACAAGGGTTTGAAGTTAAAAAAACATCTTGATGGATTTGTTTTACAAACACAGCTTTTGGCTTCACAAGACATTAACTGATGGACTGGAGTGCTGTGAATTACTTGTGGATTATTGTGATGTTTTTATCAGCTGTTTGGACTCTCATTCTGACGGCACCCATTCACTGCAGAGCATCCATTGCTGAGACACTGATGTAGTGTTACATTTCTCCAAATCTGCTCCCATGAGGAAACAAACTCAAAATCGTGGATGGTCTGAGAGCAAGTCAATTTTCAGCTAATTTTAATTTTGGGGTGAACTGTTCCTTTAATCTTACATTTGAGTGCTACTTGAGTTTTCTTAATGTGTGAAATACAGTAATGATGGGATTATTCAGGGTGCTTTAATTACAAAAGCACTGATTCCCTTCAGAACTACTGATTGTTAAAAGATTGGGAGGAAGTTTTAGCAGGTGTGTAAAGTATCATGAGTGAATCATTAGCAAGATCATCTCAGCACACTCACGCTCAGGTCTCATGAGAATAAGTATGGCGTTCATTTAGAGGCCAACAGATATGCATTTAATATATATAAATAGTACATTTCTGAAACATTTTGTACTTGTGCAAGCTGCTCAGCCTGGGCCTGTTCTGTGTGTCGCCGCTGTAATCTGTCATTAGGACTAAGTCCTACTCAATAGAGAGAGAAATAACACAAACTCCAGCACTGCCTGAACACGCATTCATTCATGATAAATGCACAGAATATCTGTCCGATAACAGCACTGAATAATATAAGGGTTTAAACAGGAGGAAAGGCGACTTGAAGTCCACTAATACAGTGACAAACAGCACAAGCAAGGGAAAGAGAAATCATTATCGGAGCACAAACAGAAATCCTTAGACCATTTTTTAATTTTTGAGTTATAGCTGAAATAAAAAATTTTTTTTTTTTTACATTTTACATTTTGTTTTACATTTTATTACAGTTAATGTTTATTTTATATCAAGTAAAGCATTTTTTATTATTTTAGTTAATGATATTAACCATGTTATGCACAACACAAAAATAAATAAATAAATAAAACTAAAAATAGGCTTGATTTTCTTCACAAAGAATATGGTCTCATATCTTTCTTTGATTTTGAAATCACCCAGACATGTCTTGACAGACTTTGTGAGATTCATCCATACGACTGCTGGATGAATTCACCGATAAAATATTTGATCTCCCGTGAGGAAATACACAGGAAATTATTAGAGAAGGATGTCTCATAAACATCTGACTATAAATACAAACTGAGAACGAGCCAAAATGAGCTAAATTAGTATTTTAGCACACTTCAACACAATACAACAAATTATAAAAAGAACCGCCCAATATTTCATAGAGAAACAAAACACCAAATATGGAAAAAAATGAGGCTTTGGTACAAAAACAGCTGTATTTATTGAAATCTCTAACAAACTCATCAACATCATTCCACTGAGGAGGATCATTCTGGAAGTTGGTCTTCAGGGAAAACTACAAAATCGATTAGTGGAAGCTACACAGGGCCGTGGATCTGGAAATGTACGGCCGTGGTGTAAAACAGAAATTATAAGAGCTTTGAGAGTCAGCCGGTATCCCAGCATGCCCCACTGAAGTGCTTCAATCAGCCGTACAGAAACGCAGTTCATCTGTCAACAGATTGAAGAATTCAGATTCACACAGGAGCTTGGACAAGGAGCCACACAACAGCAGCAGAAGTCATCATTCTGACGAGAATCATACGGGTTTGGAACGACACGAAGGTGTAAATGATAGAATTTAAATTTTTTGGATGAATTATTTCTTGAAGTGTGAGTGAAAGTTGGCTGGTCAGTTCTGACTGTGTCAACTTTCATCAGTTTCTGTCCAGAACCAGTGTTGTTTTTGTCAACTAAAACAAACTATTAAAAATAGCATTCAGTAACTGAAATAAAGATGAAATAAAATATAAATATTAGATGAAAAATTGAAACTTGAAAATCTTGAACTTTGAAAATTTGAAACATTGCCCTGGCAACTAACTGAAATAAACAAGTTTAAGCTGAAGTATTAAAATAACCTAAAACTACATGAAATAAATCTATATAGAATGAAATGTTGAAATGAAAATATCGGTAATATGTAAAAACAAATATTTCAACAAAAACTAACAAAAATCTCAAAATTACTAAAATTGCAGACGAAACAAAAATAAATCTAAAAAGAAATATTCAAAATGGAAATGGTTAAAAAAACTAACATAAATATTTAAACAAAATAAAACAAAATAATGTTTTTAAAACAATAGAAATATTAAAAAACAAATAAGAAAAGTTAAACAAAAAAAAAACTAAGTACAAATAAAACATTTTAAAAAACAATACTAATATTTAAAATTATAATATAATATAAAATATTTTGGAAAAAAATAAAATAAAAAAGATATATATATATATATATATATATATATATATATAAATATAAATAACAAAATGAAAAAATAAATAAATGAAATAAGACCCAATTCAAAATATTAATACATTTTATAATAGTATATAAATAACACTGGCCAGGACAGGTAATGGAATTGGACAATCAGGATTTTGAAGACACAGTTGTATATATTTACCAGTGATCCACATCAGCGTCATCAAACTGTCCAGCAACTGTGCTTGAGTCGACTTCCATTCCATCTGAACACAGAGAGAGAGAGAGAAAAGTTTGATCACCGTATTCAATTACGACCATCCTGCCCTGTGCTGCTCCGCTGGGCTTTACCCATTACACATCCATTAGCCCTCAGGAAATCCTGCTTCCAGACACACACCCATCTGACCTCGCACACTTCTGCCTCTCTCAAAACACTCATCCTCCACCGACTGAAACCAAACCACATGCTCACACACACGCTGAACAAAACACTCATGCATTCGGTTAAAAACATGACTGTTTTAGCATCATGTGGGGTTTAAAGTAGCATGACCATTCTCTCTCACTGCCATCTAGTGGCTTCTCGTGTGCATTATTTTTCTTAATTTATACATTTTAAAATCAAGTAAATTCATCTGGGATGTCCATAAAACAGGTTAAGAAGCTGTCAGATTTTTTGACACTTTGTTTTATTTCTGTTTTGGTGACCAAGTGCAAAATTTCTGTTGTGGTACAGTTTTACAGCAATAATTCTATAATTCTATCATTTTATAGAAATAATATGTGAAAATAATGTATAATATATTATATTGTTACATTATATTATAGTAGTTTTCACAATATTTTAAATATTGTATAATGTTTTATATACATTTTGGTGACACTTGGTAACATTTCAATAACGTTCCACTTGCAAAAAAAACGAACAATTCAAAATTATTCTGCAGTATTTAATAATTTTCATTAATGTTAATTTCAGCATTTAATAATACATTTTTAAAATCAAGGGTTGAATTTGCTAACATTAGTTAATGCACAGTGTACTAACATGAACAACTGTATTTGTTTACTTTAACAAAGATTAATAAATGTAGTAAAAGAAAAAACTGCATATTGTTAGCTCATGCATCACATGTTAACAAATGAGACCTTATTGTAAAGTGTTATCTACATTTTAGCAATATATTTTATATTAATAATATTGGAAACTATAGTTACTATGGTACAATATTGTGGGACCACCAACTAAACTAGACCACCACTACTGAAATAAACTGTATGAATAATGAGTTTTGTCACACACAGACCTTCGAATTCAGCCGAAGGCACATCGGTCCTGACTCCAGCCATGTGGTACTGCTGTGCGACGGACTGGGCCAGCATCCCCTCCAGCCGGTCCAGTGTGGCCTGACCCTCGGCCGTCAGGTGAGACAAACCCTCCTCATAGGTGTAAAACGTGGGGACGTCGCCCTGACCCTGACCCTGCTCTTGCTCTGAGAGAAAACAGGAATAATACAAAAGCATTGAAACCATGTGAAAGCTGACTTTAATATTCCATTAAAAAGCAGAGAGAAACCAGATCAGTGGTTGTCAGCCAGGAGCCAGGAGTCATTAGGGGGCCTAAGGGAAGCTTTAAAGGAGAGCTCAGGATGACTCTAAAAAGGCCAAACCAGCTTTAAAATAACCTAAACCTGCTAAAAATCCAGATGTAAGCTGACATCATATTTGTTATTTTAATTTGGAATTTAAATTATTATTTTTATTTGTTTATTTAAAAAAGGGTTGTGATGCCTGGATATATGTATATATTAAAAAAACAAAATTAAAATCAAAATCTATTTATTTTTTTAAATTAGTTTTTAAATTTCATTCCATTTTTAATAGACCTGGAAGTGTCATGGAAAATGATCAAATCTTTAAAAGTCATGAAAATGTATATAATGAATATAGATTCTTCTAGTTATTTCATGCACTAAAATATTTAATCATGTATTGACTTTCTGAGAAACTGCCATTTGAGAGTAAAAAGGATTTTAAAACTTATCTTGTAATTAAACAATGTAAATTCATTGCTCAAAAAAAAGAGTGAACTCTGAAAAACACCAAAACATCTAGAATTACGGAATTTAATTTTTTCAATTTGAATCACTTATAAGTAGTTTATTTCGTTATTTTAAGGATTACAGAAATTGTTCTTTTTTTTTTAATTATTTAAAATTAGTTTTTCATTTTTCTAGAACTACAGAATGTAATTATCTTCATTTCAATTGTAATTTTATACAGAATTATTTTTATTTTTTTTTACTTTTTTTATAAGCAGTTTATTACATTATTTTAAGAATGACAGAATTTAATTGACTGAATTTAGAATTTATTAAAAAGTTGTTTGTTTAATTGTTGTAGAATTTAATTATTTAAAAGTAGCTTATTTCATTATTCTAGAATTACAATGTTTATCTTACTTTTAATTACTTATAAGTAGTTTGTTCCAGTATTCTAGAATGAAAGATTTCATTTATTCATGGTTTGTGTAAATAAAAAAGGCTTTGTCATTACAGCAGCTTTTGTACCAGAAATGTCTTGGCCTGTTTGAGGGGCTTTTGAATATTGTCTTGGACTCTGGGGGACCTTGGAGTCCAAAAGGCTGAGAACCACTGCACTAGATGCATTATGGATCCAAATGACTCTCACCAGCCTCCTCGACGTCATACTCCTCTCCCTCGTAATCGTCGTCATCGGTGTCGGCGTCATCGGGGTCGGGGTGCAGGGCCTGACAGTCGCACATGGCGGAGAACATGGGCTCCACTGCACACACAAACACACACACTGTTACTCATCCAGCAGTGATGCTCACGCTCAACTCATCCACGCTCGCTCCACACACTCACATGCGGCTTTATCACTGGGCACGAAGCGGATCTCTGTGATGGTTCCTGAGTCTTCACTGTCGCTGTCGCTCTCCTCGTCGTCCTCTCCTGCATCATCCGAAGCTTTATCCTGCTGCTCTGCTTCAGCTTCATCTGGAAACACAAAGAAGATCGGTCAGGTCAAACCTCTGGACACCAGAGCATCTCTGTTTGGAAGATGATGCCTCACCGTCCAGTTTTGCATTGACCATCACATACAGGTGCTCTTCTGGAAAGGCACTGAGATCTCGTGAGATCGCGTGCAGACTGATGGAGGGGTACTCAAGACAGAAACCCATCCCTGAACCATCAAACCAGGACAGATGCCTGCGAGGACAGAGAACAGCTGCATTAGTACAGATATCCCAAAAACATCATGGCATGCTAACACCGTTTTTGTTTGTTTGTTGCTTGTTTTTGACATGAGATACCATGAAAATACTATGTACGAGTGTGTGTGTGTGTGTGTGTGTGTGTGTGTGTGTGTATGAAACGTATAATACATAATTATTAATATAATACATATAAGTAATGAAAAATAAATTAATTAATATATAAATAACCATTTATATATAGTATCACAAAATAAATAAATAGGTAATAAATAACTAAATATATTAATTGTTATATAATTTATATATGATAAATATAAAATGGACAATAATAAAAATATGATATTATATTATGGAATATATTTTACATAAAATAATGAAATGTACAAATATATAAAAATATAATTATTTACATGTATAACAAGTATTATACATTATAAATATAAAATATACATAAAATAAATGTCTAATTAAATATAAAACATATCAATTTGTAAAGATATATATACACACACACACACACATTTTTGTTTTAGATTGAATTATTCTGTAATTCTAGAATAATGAAATAAACTACTTGTAAGCAATAAAATAATTACTTTGTAATTCTTAAAATAAAGAAATAAATTACTTGTATATAATTAAAATAATTAAATTCTTTAATTCTAGATTATAAATTATATAAGATATATGTAAAATAAATAAACAAACGTAATTAAATAATATTTTATACATGATGTATAACATAATATATTGTACATAATAGATACTGAAATTTATAAACAAATAAAAATAAGTATATTTAGATATGTATTTGTAACGTATAATATATTCTAACATGTATAATATATTCTGTAATATAATACATAAACAATAATAAAAAAATAAATAATTACATTTTATTTATATAATATTATGTACAATATATTGTAATACATATAATTATAATAAATAATTACATATAATAAATAAAAAATATATGAACAAATACATTTAGATAACGTTACTTATTTATATCTCACTATATTGAATGATACCACTGTACCATGGTACTACCTCATTACTTTTCGTAATGTGTCTACTACCCTTGCTAGCCATAATATATGTTTATTTTTAGAGTTTATGCATACATAACTAAATGCATGCACAGGTGTCTTCTGCTGTAGGACACACACACACACAACACTGATGATGTTGGACACGCGCACACACACACACACACAACACTGATGCTGTAGCACACACACACACACACACACACACACACACACACGAACACAACACTGATGCTGTAAGACACTCACGCCTCTGCCACAAACAGCGTCCCTGATCCCAGCCTCTTCCCGTCCAGAACTGCAGTTGTGTCGGCCTGCTGGAGCCTCACGCCCTCGCTGGGTGGATGCAAACTCTTTAACACAACCATCCTGATGAATTAAATCACTGTGAAGCTGTGAAGGCGCTAACACTGATGCTCTATTGAGACAATACGCAAATAAAGCGCGGCAGCAACAACAACAGTAACTCTCATTCAAGCGTCACGAAGCTTTCTCCTTTAACTGCATTCATGTGCAATCGAGACGCGGCCGGTTCGCGTGGCGAGAAACTTTCAAATGTATTTTATAGTTCAAAGACTCGCTGTCATGCGTCACTGACCTGGCTCTAATAACTGGTTCTTGTGTTTATCCCGGCGTATTACTGCAAGCGGCGCTATGTGGCCCAGAAAGACGGATTCTGCATTGAGACGCATTCAGATCTCAATACGTTTTTTGTCTTATTGGAGACGTTTGCGTCTAAAATAAACCAATTACAACGATAAGTATATATTAAACAATCGAATATTCAGCGGAGCAATATCTGTAGGAAGATTAAACAAATACATTAATATGTAATCATAAACGATTTTGATTGGTCCAAGGTCTGCAACGTGGAGAAAAGTAACAGCTGGCACGTGACATCGCTGCGCGTTGCTGCTTTAGTGAGATAGTCCTCACGGCATCCAGATCCAACTCCTCTCACCTTATATATCCCTAAACCTACCCATCTCCACCCCTAAACCGCCCTAAACCTACCCATCTCCCCCCCTAAACCGCCCTAAACCTACCCATCTCCACCCCCTAGATGTGGATCCAACCCCGCCCCCCGGATCTCCTTTAGCAGCGATATGGATCAAAAATAGCACTTGGAAGCAGTACTAAGAAACGTTAATAGGGATTGAAAGCTATTTATTATTTTTACACATCTTAACGGACTAATTATAGATGGCCGCTAAGCGTCGCCCATTTTAAGGAGATTCTACTGTTATTATTTCTATCAGCGCCAGACGCGCCGCTTTATGACGCAAGAAAAGAGCGCGAGCGTTTCAAATCATAGACAAAAGCCTAGCGCCTCTTCAGGATCGGAGGAGATACTGCACAATTTTCTTTGTTCACAGTTTAACTAATTCACCTGATTTAAACAACTACTTTGCATTATAACATGTTTAATTAATGTTTCAAAATGTAAATGCCGCGTTGAGTTCTGGGAAACTCTCAGAGGGCAGAGTATTTTGATTTTCTGTCGTGATTGTGGAAAATGTCACCATTGTTTGTCATTCATGCTGCATCGAGAATTGCAAAAGTAACCCCGATCATCGTTCTGAGGGAAAAATGGACAATGCAGTGTGTTTTTTCGCCTTTTCTATGTCTAAAAACCCCAAGGGAAGCAGGTCGCAAAACTCTTAAGCATATACTGCGTGCAGATACCCACATAAGCCCAAAATGTGGACGCAACACGTTTATTTACACGTTAAGCATTTTCCTCTCATATAAAGAATGCTTAATGTACCGAGACAGTGATATTAAAAGACCACATTCTGTACACACCTTACTAATGAAGCATAATGTCTGTAGAAAAACTGATGAACCCAAAATGTGAACTTTAAATACTGTCTTTAATGCATAAGCGTTTTCTCCATTACGATTTTCTAAAGGGACGAAAACGTTTAACGTGTAATTACAAAAGTTAATATAGCGATAAAATAGCTTCTCTTCCCTGCAAACGATCAAATTAAGAATGTGAATATTTAACTTAAAGGCAAAAACAAAACAATTTCAGCATTTGTAGCAGAGGGCGATCCTCTCAAAATGGCGGCGAATTTCAGGCGTTGGATGCGTCAGCGTCACATTTGCATATCTGAATTCCTGATTGGTTGACAGCAAATTTCAAATATTAAATGGAACGATAAAATAACGTTATTAACCGGTTAATGGCCATTTCAAATGTTCCATTCTGTTCGGAACTATAAAATTTTTGTTCGTTTCCGGTTTTCGTTTCCGTTCCTTGAACCGGTTCAGAGCCCTGCTTTCAATACCATCCACAGCACTACATTTGCATTTCTAAACATTTAAAATATACATGTTCTCATATGTTCATATGCATTTAAATCTAAAATATTAAATAGATTAAAATTTTCATGTTGTCAACTACCCATATAAGTAAATGCTGCTTGTTTCTTGAATCCATTACAGGTACTTAAAAAAAAAAAAGACAAACTAGGAGCCAAAAACATTAACAGCAACATTAAGTTTATTTCCGTTTTGTGAATAATTTCCTTGAAATATGGAGATGTACATCTGGAAAGTAAGAGTGAAATAAAATGAGAAGGAAAACACGAATTCCAGTAGTACACGGCTCAAAAACACATTCTTTAACTGAAAGCAAAGACCATGATTATTTTAAAACACCATTATTATTCTAGTGCTTGTGGGTTTTTTTAAATATTGGATTTGTTTTGTAAAGGGGTGGATTTGTGTTGGAATGATCTCATAGTGTTCTAATTCAAACAATCTTCCAGCATAAAGAACACCAGCCTGGAGTAAACACTAAAAAACAACTCTGAAAAGAGCGATCCAGACTGTTGTCGAACAGAACATTTCAACAATACGGTTGGTACCAAACGGCACCGTCAAAGGTGCTTGAACGACAAGTGCATTCGGTTGACGCATTAAAACTCAGACAGGGACTTAAATGTGACTGAACGTCTCATTAAGTGTCCTAAAACTTCAGCAACAGCATTCAAAGTACAGAAAATGTCCTAATCTGAGAAATAAGCAAATAATATTTGTTGTAATATAACATACAATGTTATTTTAGGTACAGAGAGTATATTAGTCTTTTAAATTAAAATCATCTTTAATATTAAGATCATTTTCAATTATCCTCCAATGTGTTTCTTCCTTTATTTGCTGGTCTACTAATTTACTTCTTAAGGAATAATTCACCCTAAAATGAAATTTTGCTGAAAATGTACTCACCTTCAGGCCATCTAAGATATAGATGAGTTTGTTTGTTTTTTCCCATTTAAACAGATTTGGAGAAATGTAGCATTCCATCACTCCTCTGCAGTGAATGGGTGCCGTCAGAATGAGAGTCCAAACAGCTGATAAAAACATCACAATAATCCACAAGTAATCCACACCACTCCAGTCCATCAGTTAATGTCTTGTGAAGCCAAAAGCTGTGTATTTGTAAGAAATAAATCCATCATTAGGACGTTCTAAACTTCAAACCCTTGTTTCCAGCTAAAATCCATAATAACGCTTTCTCCAGTGAAAAAGTCTGTTCGCCGTTGGCGAAAATCCACCCATATATTTGTTTAGAGCTGTTACGGACTGTTTTCACTTGTAAATTATGCTGGATCTCTGCATACTTCTCTCCTGATCCAGACAAGACTTTTTCACTGGACAGAGGACTCAACTTGAAGTTAAAACATCTTAATGATGGATTTGTTTCTTACAAACATGCAGCTTTTGGCGTCACAAGACGGTAATTGATGGACTGGAGTGGTGTGGATTACTGTTATGTTTTTATCAACTGTTTGGACTCTTATTCTGACGGCACCCATTCACTGCAGAGGATGCATTGGTGAGAAAGTGATGCAATGCTACATTTCTCCAAATCTGCTCCCATGAAGAAACAAAGTCATCTACATTTTCAGCAAATTTTCATTTTTGGGTGAACTATTCCTTAAATTGAATGAATGCATTTAGGCAAGGTTCGGCATCACAAGTCAATCCCAAAATTCCTTCAGGTACAAAAAGAAGAAAACAGCAACACGGAGAATGTAGAAGTCTAAAACACCAGTCTGAAATGCACGTAACACGTAAGCTTCAAATGCGCGCCGTCCAGTGTCTCTAGAGGACGACCGAAGCTGCTATACAAACGAAATCGTACTGGCCGTAAATGGCAAAGTGCTTCACTCTGAGGAATGGTGACTGGAGTATTAAGAAGACCCTGTTCTAAACCGGTAGGACGATGCATGCGGCTGGATGAACTAGAGTGCATTCAAACATCGGAACGGACACTACGGCATTCGTCTGGAAGCTTCATTTTTGGTCCACTACACCCAAAACCAGCAGACTACGGTGGCTGATGAGGGACATTCCCGTGACAAGGCGATGAGAAAACATATTTAACCTACTGAGCTGATCATGACAACTGTTCACTGTCGAAAACAAAGTTAACAAGGTCCGTGACTCCAGTGAACTCTTCCTCATCCTCATCATCGTCGTCATCCTGAGCTGCGGCCCTCAGGGGGACCAAGCCGTTGTGCCTGACGGGACCTCGAGAGCCCGCCGTGTGCTTCCACCGGACGCTTCCTCGTGTGTTCTCCTCTTCCTCCTCTTCTTCGTCTGTTTCGATGCGGTTCGACCTCTTGCGGAGGGGCTGTTCATCTTCCTCAGAGTCCTCTGTTTCTCCTCCATCCTCCTCCTCCTCGTCTTCACTGGAGCTTCTCTGCTGTCTCTGTTTTTCTCGTTTGTGCCTGTGTTTGGAGTCTTCCCTCGATGAATCACACTTGCGTCCTTTTTCTGATCTTTGAAGCGATTCCTTTGGCTTAAAGTCTTTAGAAAGTATAGACTCTGGAAATACAGGAGGAGGAGAAAACCGTTTACATTTCTAGTTGTAATTAAACAGTATAGCTAACAGTGAGCTAATATTTATATTTAGTGACAAAATGGTGGGAATTACAAAAAAAGAGAGGGTCCTTAGGGATGCATTGTTTCATTTTAATTGTCTAGTTCTGCAAAAAAAAATTGCTGAAAATTGTGCCATAAATAAATCATCATGCTGAGCACTATGAGTTTGAGCAAGAATAAAAATTAAAAGACACACCACTACAGAAAAACCAAGACCAAAAATAGCTTACAAAATATATTTAAGAATTAAAAAACAAACAAATGAAAAATACAGCTAAGATTAAGTAGTCTTTGATAATGTCTAAATATATATTCAAATGAAAAACCTAGTAAAAGTGAGTAATTATGTCTAAAAACACTTTCTAGCACTTAAAAAAGATCTGCCTTCCAAGCACTGGATTTTAAATTACTCATATTGAAAATAAATACATTTGATATATTTTAATATTACATATTTTAAAAAACAATCATATTTTAAACAAATATTTTAAAGTTAAACACTATTAATGTAAAACAATTATGTGCGCAAATAAATGTATGAAACCTGCACATTAAACAAAGCACAAAAGTGAGTCTTTTTTTTTTACATTTTCTGATACATTTGCCTGAGGAAGGTCTATTGACTGTCATTTTGATAATAACATTTCATAAATAATGCAAGTTTGAGTTGTGTGCAGGATCTATAATTTTTTTCAAGTCTATATTGGATTTTTATCTGTCATATCTACCAATGACTTGGGTGTGTGAGATACTGTATTTTCTATTATTTATGTATAAATAAAAGGTGCATCATTTCGAGGTGAATATTGTCTTGTAACATGAAATCCCTTCAAAATACAAAGCATTAAACAAAATATAGTACATTCATTCAATTAAAAAAAAAAAGTTATACTTATTGTCTTTGGTCAGTTTTGATCAAACTCAAGGTCTCTGGACCATATCAGAGCACTTGCTCACATGGCTAAGGCTCAGATGACATTGGCATAAATAACCATTTGCAAACAGGAGTGTGGCTGCACTCACCTTCACTGTTGGAGCTGGACAGCCGTCTACGGTGAGGAAGAGAGGAGTGCTTCTGATCGGACGCCTTCCGTGACCCTTCAGACTCTGACGTCTCATAGTAGTTGACATGAGAGTTCTGACGCCGTCGTGGACGCCTTCTATTCACGTCCACGTCGCTGTCGCTGAACTCGTTAGAGCCTTCTGTTTCTGCCAGATCAACACAAAAGTAAAAACCATAAGTAAAGAATTCAATGTGACACTAATACGGCTCTGTTCCAAAACCTTGACAGCCTACCTCCAAAAACAGAAGCAACAAAATGATGCTGCCTTATAAAGTAAAGATAACAGTTCACTATCTTTGAAACAGTCTATAACTGCGTCCCAAATGATGCACTATGCACTTATACACGGTGTACTTATGCACTATGTACTCAAAAATGTAGTGTATGAATTATATAAGGTTATTTTGTCATTCATAAACAGAGTCTGATAGCCCCTTCCCCTTCAGTGTGAAGTTGAACACACTACTTGTACTATTCATACTACAAACCTTTATAGAATAGTGCATAGGTACGCGATTTAGGACGCACCCGATATGTTATTCATTTAGGATATGAATGATATGAAAACTCAAACAGACCCATTTCCTCTTCCTCCTCCTCCTCTTCCTCAGAGTCTAGCATGTCCTCTTCCTCTGAGGAGCCTCTTCGTCGGTCAGGAGGTCTGCATCTGCTCCTCCTGGCTCTCTGGGTGTGAGCGCTTCTTCCTGTTCTCCTGGAGGCCGCTTGATTCTCGGCGTCACTTTCACCACTGCACCATTCACTCGCGTCATAAGAGCCCGCGCCACCGTCAGAGGCACCGTATCCCGAAACCACGAAATCCTCCTCCTCCATGCTAGCAACATAGAAATGAAAACAAAATAATACTTTTATTCAGCAAGGATGCATTCAATTGTTTAAAAGTGACAGTAAATACATTTGTAATGCTACAAAAGACTTCTATTTCAAATGAATGCTGTTCTTTTGAACTTTCCATCTGTTGTTTTCAACACTGCTAATAATCAGAAATGTTTCTTGAGCAGCAAATCAGCATATTAAAATGATTTCTGAAGATCATGTGACACTGAAGACTGGAGTAATGATGCTGAAAATTCAGCTTTGATCACAGGAATAAATTACATTTTAGAATATTTTAAAAGACCGTTACTTCACAAACAGTTATTTTAAGCTGCAATAATATTTTACAACATTACTGTTCTCCCCCCCCTTTTTTACTGTATTTTTGATCAAATAAATGCAGCCTGGGTAAGCATTAAAGACTTTTTTTTTTTATATATAAAGTTAAATAAATAAATACATTTTACTGACACTTTTAACTTTTAGGACAACTAAACTTTTTAAAAATTATTTTCATGAATATTAAACATTTTCCAATGCAACTCTTATCCTCAGTAGATAAATAGATGTAATACAGTCATTTTAGTGTATAATTTACTACATTACAGCACAAAATACTTAATGATTGACATTGGCAAGAGTGATAATTATTAGATCAATGTAAGTTAAGTACGTAGTGCAACAAATACTACCATTATGTATAAATAAATTACAATTTTAAATTACAGTAAAAGGAATTTTGGAGAAAAATTTAGGTGTTTAATTATCGTGCAAAAAAACATAATGGTCCTAAAAATACGAAAATAATGTCTTATTTCCTTTGATTTTGGGGTAAAATATGCCCAGCGCCAGTTCTTGACAAGTTTTGTGAAATTCACCAGGAGTCACCAGGAGCCTTTTAAGTCTATCCTAAAAACGTATTTATTTGATAAGGCTTACGATCTTTATTGCTATTTTATTGTCTTTTGTCAAATTTTTTAAGTAAATGTGTTTTTGCGTTTTTTATTTTTCTTTTGTTGTAAAGCACTTTGGATAACCATGGGTTGTAATTAATGGTGCTATATAAAAAAAATATTATATATATAAAAAATATTTGGAAAGCATAATTGTTTATTTGTGAATGAGATGTGTTATATTTTGATGAAACGGTATAAAATCCATCTGGTTTGAACCCCAAAAGCCCAAATTTGATTCCCTGGTATTGTAAATATTCTTGTGTGTGTTTACACACACCTGTCACTGAGCTGGAAGTCATCCTCGCTCTCCTCCTCATCCTGTGTACTGTCACTGTCCAGGTCATTGAGTCGCCGGCGTTTCCTCTTGCGCGGGGTGGGAGCTTTCACAGACCGTCGACTCTCTCGGCTCACCGCGCTCCTCTGCTGACTCGTGACGGGCGCCGGAGGTTCACCGCGACCAGCGCCTGCAGGACAAATTCAATATGCAACCAAATCTTTACTTAATATCCTAAAGATTTTTGGCATAAAAGAAAAATCGATAATTTTGACCCATACAATGTTTTTTTGGCTATTGCTACAAATATACTCATGCTACTTAAGACTGCTTTTGTGCTCCAGGGTCACATTTTCTAAAGCACTAAACAATGTCTCACATGACCAACCTCCTCTTTCTGGATCTTGAAGGTCTTCCTCTATTGCTTCATCAATGGCTTCATCGAAATCATCAAATCTGGTAGTTAGTGATAAGAAAATCAAGAATTAGTCAGACTTCAGATATCTACTCTTAGAGTTTATTTCTACAAGAAATGTTGATTACCTATAACTGATGGATTTCCTCGTCCTAGTCGATCGCCTCCCCAGATTCTTACTCTTCTTGGTATCTTTTTTCTTCTCTGTCAAGCTGTCCTCTCCATCACCATCCTGACATACCAAATAAAGCTGATTCAGACATTTTAATTCTCATCTTATTAACTTACAGTATATAATTAATATATGTTTAATTCATTTATATATAGCATAGCATACTATAGCTTAATTTACTATAGTATACTATGGTATAAAATAAGGTATTTTACAGTATGGTACAATATAGCATAGCACATTATGTTATAGGAAATTACAGTATGCAACATTCTATAATAATACATTATAATACAATAATACAAAATAACTGATTTATGTTAAATTGATTTAGATGCTACGCATAATTTACTATAGTATACTATTGTATAGAATGAGGTACTATACAGTATGATACAGTACAGCATAGCACATTATGTTAAAGTACAGTATGTGACATTGTATAATAATATGATACAATATAATAACTAATTTATGTTTAATTCATTTAGATATAGCATAGCCTATTATTATGGAGGACGATAAATTACTTAAGTATAAATAAATGAATAAATACAGAAATGCAGAAATAAATAAATGTAAAAAATACATGAATAAATAAATAAAATAATTTATTAAATGCTGAAATAAATAAATGCAGAAATAAATAAGTAAATACATTTAGAAACACATAAATTAATGAATGAATAAATAAATAATTAAATGCTGAAACAAATAAATAAATGTAGAAATACATAAATTAATAAATGAAGAAATAAATAAATAAATGCTGAAATAAATAAATGCATGCAGATACGCATAAATGAATGAATAAATAATTTTGTCAAAAGTGTCATTTTTAATTTTGCTATTTTGTACCATTTGCGTTATACTACATTTATTTCTACATTTATTTATGTATTTCTACATTTATTTATTTTTACATTTATTTATGCATTTCTACATTTATTTATTTCTGTATTTCTGTGTCCGTATGTTAATAAGTTAGGCGTTCCTAACCTCTCTCAATGCAGGATTGGTTAAACAGGATCGTTATGGTTACGGCATAATTTACTATAGTATAAAATAGTACAGCATATTGTACAATACAGTATGGTACAGTATAGTACATCACATTATTTTAAAGGAAAGTACAGTATGGGACATAATATAATATAACATAACAATATAATATAATATAATATAATATACATTTATCTTTAATTTAAAAATAGCATAGCATACTTTGGCATAGTTTACTATAGTATAAAATAGTACAGCATATGGTTCAATACAGTATGGTACAGTACAGTACATCACATTATATTAAAGGAAAGTACAGTATGGGACATTATAAAATAAAATAAAATATAATATAATGGCTGCATACTCACTGGGGTGGGTATAATGTTCTCCACGCTGATACCCACATACACTAACCGCTCACGTCTGAAAGAGAGAAAACAAGAAGCAAAACTACTCAGAATCACATAAGCTACTCATCATTAGTGATGATTCATGGGAATGGAGATGAGCTGATGAGAGTGTTTATGACATGTGTAGACATGTGCCGGTATTCGGTCATGCGATATATCACGATAATGAGCATGCACGGTATTGTTATCGTGGCCACTTCAAAATACAGAGAATAATTATTTATTACAAATTATTCAAAATTTTGAATGCATTTTAAGAATACTTTTCCCATCAACTGGTCACAATGCACAACACGGCTGTATGCTGCGTCAAAGACGCATGCGCACTCTGATGTCCCAATGTGCATACTATCCATGCTAAATTCTATGTGATAGTAGTAATTTTCAATACTATTTAGGGCAGATAGGATGGATAGTATGCACATTGGGATGCAGGAAAGCACGGATGAGAAATGCATGACGGAAAGCGTGAGAGATGCTCTGAATGAAAGCACATTCACTCTCTGACAGCAGATGGCGCTGAACATAATGCAGCTGTTACACCAGAAACCACGTAAACAAAGCAGCTGCACTACTTTCTGTTTATGAAAAGTATTTAAATTATTTAAATAGCCATTCAGATTTTTGAATTGAAATTTGTATTGAAGAATTTTAAAGTTTTGAATATATGGTGTTAATCACAGCGTCAAATACTTAAATACTTAGATTAATAGGCTATTTATTTTCAAACTTTTTTACATTTTAATCTGGACTACAACTACTGATCAATACATATAGATCAGTGACTACAACACGCCCTAGATATTGTTTGAAAGTGTTTTGATTCTTTATTGTTCGAAAGTGTTTTGATTCTTTATTGTTCGGTCACACTTTACATTAGGGCTTCATTATATGACATTAGTTAATTCATTAGTTAACATAAACTGCCAATGAAAAATTCTTCTAAACATTAATTATTCTTAGGTAATTCCAATATTTAATAACACATTGTTAAAATCAAAAGTTGCAACTGTGTTATTTAATGAGCTAACATGAACTAAGAGTTGTATTTTTAACAAAGATTAATAACTTCTGCTCATTGTGAATGTTAATGCATTAACTAAGGTTAACTAATGAGATCTTATTGTAAAGTGATACCTATAGGTCTTCATAATTCCTTTGCACTTTAATCTGTGTAAAAGTTTTGTGTATTGCTTTATTGTAGGCCTATTTAAATTTGCAGTTATTTTTGTTATAAAAAAATGATTAAACCTGTTATACTGTACAACACTTTTTTTGCAACTAAATTTCAATATTGTGATAATACCGTATACCGTGATAAAAGCATTAGCAATTAATCACAACATGAAAATTTGATACTGGCATATCCCTAGACGTGTGTGCATGTGTGTGTGGATCTACACCTTCGTTCAGCTCTCTCTTTCTTCTTCAAAGCCGTGTCCAGATTCTGAAGCTGTTCTTCCAGCCTCTCACAGAGAAGCTTCTGTGAATGACAAGAGCATGTACTTGATGAATACAGCTCACATGCACACACAAGCCTATGACGCAGAGATTGAAGCCCTTACATGCTGGCAGGGAGGGCAGAACCATTCTCCATCAGGAATGATCATTAGAGGAGGCCTCAGACAGGCCGTGTGATAGCCGCTGTCACACATGTCACAAAGAAGGATCTGAGACAAACATACAAAAGAGAAATGATGTTCTTTAAGAATATTACATAAGCAAATAGTATTAGTTATGTCGCTTTTTAAAGTATTATCTATGCCATTTGATAGGCAATATTAAAGGGGTCATATGATGCAATTTCAAGTTTTCCTTTCTCTTTGGAGTGTCACAAGCTGTTTGTGAATATATAAGATCCCTAAAGTTGCAAAGACTAATGTCTCAAATCCAAAGAGATATTCATTGTGAATGTTAATGCATTAACTAAGGTTAACTAATGAGATCTTATTGTAAAGTGATACCTATAGGTCTTCATAATTCCTTTGCACTTTAATCTGTGTAAAAGTTTTGTGTATTGCTTTATTGTAGGCCTATTTAAATTTGCAGTTATTTTTGTTATAAAAAAATGATTAAACCTGTTATACTGTACAACACTTTTTTTGCAACTAAATTTCAATATTGTGATAATACCGTATACCGTGATAAAAGCATTAGCAATTAATCACAACATGAAAATTTGATACTGGCATATCCCTAGACGTGTGTGCATGTGTGTGTGGATCTACACCTTCGTTCAGCTCTCTCTTTCTTCTTCAAAGCCGTGTCCAGATTCTGAAGCTGTTCTTCCAGCCTCTCACAGAGAAGCTTCTGTGAATGACAAGAGCACATACTTCATGACTACAGCTCACATACACACGCAGGGCATCGACACAGAGATTGAAGCCCTTACATGCTGGCAGGGAGGGCAGAACCATTCTCCATCAGGAATGATCATTAGAGGAGGCCTCAGACAGGCCGTGTGATAGCCGCTGTCACACATGTCACAAAGAAGGATCTGAGACAAACATACAAAAGAGAAATGATGTTCTTTAAGAATATTACATAAGCAAATAGTATTAGTTATGTCGCTTTTTAAAGTATTATCTATGCCATTTGATAGGCAATATTAAAGGGGTCATATGATGCAATTTCAAGTTTTCCTTTCTCTTTGGAGTGTCACAAGCTGTTTGTGAATATATAAGATCCCTAAAGTTGCAAAGACTAATGTCTCAAATCCAAAGAGATATTCTTTATAAAAGTTAAGACTTGTCCACGCCCTCCTAAAACGCCTCGTTTAAACACACCCCCACATGTCTACGTCACGATGTGGGAAGATTTGCCGCCCAAATGTTCACGCAAAGAAAGAAGGCGTAACTTTTATTCTCGCTGTAGTATTGTTGCTGCCGCCATGTCGTGAAGTGTTTCGTTGTAAAAGCGAAACTACTTTGTTTGGTCTTCCAAAAGAGGACGATATCCGCTTCGTCATGCCTGGAGCTGATCCGTGCTGGTCGCTGAGGAAATACTTCAGCTTCGCGCTGTGGATCGCCAGATCGGCTTTCACCGTGGACGAAGCAGAGTCCAGCCCGGGGTCGCCACATGTGGTTGC
>NW_015537936.1:493230-493421 GCF_001515605.1 Sinocyclocheilus anshuiensis | reverse complement strand
CTTCCAAAAGAGGACGATATCCGCTTCGTCATGCCTGGAGCTGATCCGTGCTGGTTGCTGAGGAAATACATCAACTTCACACTGTGGATCGCTGGATCAGCTTTCACTGTGGAGAGTCCAGAGTCCAGCCCGGGGTCGCCACATGTGGTTGCTGCAAGCCCGCCGGACGCTCCTTCATCGAGGGCGCCGCT
>NW_015537936.1:471520-492955 GCF_001515605.1 Sinocyclocheilus anshuiensis | reverse complement strand
GCAGTGTAGAGTAGGGCTTGTTGTTTGTCATTTCTCCAATCACAAATGCAGACATGGTTTTATGTTTATGCGGCGCGATGCAACGCAAGACAGTATAAGTCACTATAATCCTAATTATGTCCCCACTGGATGCAACAAATGCCTCGTTTATAATGGGTTTTAATGTTTTTGTCTCGTCACTCCGGCCGGACAGGGCATCACAGTATGCTAAGAGGCGTAACATTTCTGTCACACGCTTGAGATATTCGGCCAATCACAATGCACTGGATAGCTGGCCAATCAGAGCACACCTCGCTTTTCAGACCGATGAGCTTTGTTTCAGAAAGGCGGGGCATAGAGGAGAAACAATAATGTACAATATGTGGAAAATAATGTGTTTTTTAAACCTTAAACCGCATAAACACATTTCATTACACCAAATACACAAAATAATGTTCTTTTTAGCAGCATCATATGACCCTTTTAAGTCTCGTCTTGTAGCTTGAATCATTTCAGAAGCATTTGTGCCTCAATTACACTTCATATTCTTTTATACAGTTTTTAATGAATATTATTAGCTGAATAAACCCTTATATCTACTGTTGGAGTTGGAGTTTAACAAACCTTTAACCATAAGTATGTTCTATTATGTGTGTCTTATTTAAATTTTTTATTCATTTATTTACTTACTTACTTACTTTAAACAAGTGCTTTGCCTCCCAGGCAAAAAAATATGGGTGATGATCAATGTTATTTTAGAACTATTTATATACTATTAGATTAGTTATTAATATTTGAATATTTAATATTTTTAATTAGATTTTTTTTTTACATTTTCAGTTTAATTTACGTTTTTTTCATTTTTATTCATTTAAAAAAAAAAAAAATTTTTATTTAGCTTTAATTTATTTTAGTTTTAGTAATTTCAGTACTTCAAACTTATTTTATTTTAATTAGTTGCCAAGGCAACAATTCTAATATTTCTAAAGTTTTTAGTTTCAGTTTTTCATCTAATATGTATTTTTTATTTCACTTCAGCATCTTCAACTAAGAAAAAACATTTTAATAGTTTTAGTTAACAATAACAACACTGTTTGAAAATATATTTATAAATATATTAAAATATCCCATAGACCTGCAGCAATTTCTCTTAATTTGAACTAGTAAGTAACCAGCTAGCAATTGTATAGCAACATGTTAAAAACCACATAGAAACACTCTAGTACTGAGTTTCACATGAGCAAGTACCACTCATGTTGCCATTTGATATTTGTGGTTGTACATTGAGTCCTAGACAACTCTCCCTTTTGGGATATTAAAGTATAATCGATTTATACCCTAAAGTAGTAGTCTGAATTGACGAACAATAACTCACTAGTTCTGGGTGGTTGGCGAGCCCACAGTGTTTACAAGCATCTTCCGGTGGAATCTCATTGGATTGGTCCGATTCGTTCTCACTCTTGTGGTCTCCTTCCTCTGATTTGTTGTCTTCATTGTTTGCGGATTTGTCGTCGGTCACTTCTTCTTCCCGCTCCTGAGCTCCTTTGGACTTCGGTCGAATTTTCGACCAACGTTTCTGCCTGTGTCGCCGTTTGGCCTAAAAGAGTCAAAAGAACCCTTTGTGTGAATAAAAACATACTGTAAAATTCGTTGGACTGGATATAAAAATCTTTCATGCTACCTTAAAAGACTTGGGCTGTACTTCCGTGTCCACTTTTTTGTGCATCTCCTTCTTGGGATGAACATTTGACTCTTCGTCTTCTACGCATTCCTCTTCCTCCTGAGCTGCTGAGGAGGCCAAAAGTTTCCCGTCTTGTTTCCTATCCCGACTATCTGCCACTTTGGGGCTGGGCTTGCAGATTCTGGCAGATCTCCGCAGTGATCTCCGATTGCTGGTTTCCGATTCTTCAACATCCCTGTGCTGGAGTTCAGGCGTTCGTCTATGAAGCGGGATCTTAATCTTCAGGCGAATCCCTTCCTTCTGAAGTTCTGACGATACCTCTTCGTCATCGTCGCGTCCAATTTTTTCAGCACCCTTTTCCAAAACCTCTCCAATGCTGGATGCGTTTTGCCCATCTTTTCTTACTTGCAGCTTGGATTTGTTCTTTTGTAACCGTCTCTTTCTTGGGCTTTTCAGACTTTTGTCTTTGCTGACATCCTCAACCACAACATCAGTTTTTTCTCCAGCTGACAAACCAGCCGTCTTGCTTTCGAGTTCATCTTCTTCGTTGTCAGCTTTTTCCACCTTTTCCTCAACTGAAGTGGTCTCTTCAGTCATTGGCGACTCCTCAACAAGGTTCTCCACTTTCGCAGACACATCTGGGCTCTTACCGCAAACATCTTTTGACAAACCCTCAGGGATGCTACAAGGAAGAGGACCGTTGTCTGCTTGAATCATGGATTTCCCAACAAGGACAGACTGTCTTAAACTATCTGTGCCTCCAACTTCAGTCTTCAAGACATTCCCATTTCCATGATGACCATCTGAAAAATTATCGTTTTCATTCAATGGATTTGTACGCTCAATGGGACCTTTGATAACACCTATGTATTGTTCCCGTGCTGCCATTTGGTCAACCTTTGGCTCTTGTGGGACAGGGATGATGGCCGTCGGTCCTTTCTCCCCATCATTTGGGTATTGTCTGCCGATTTGCTGCTCCTTCAGTAGCAAGACAGCAGGATTGCGAACGATTATACCTCCTGTGCTGATGCTACCGTTGCTGTTAAGGTTGTTGTTGTTGTGATTGACGCTGCTGTAGTGATTGCTGACATCATATCCTCCACTCCTTTTCAACTCCCTCTTCTTCAGTGGTATTTTAGCCTGTTGGTCGCTCTTTATAGCTCTAGTCACGTTCTCAAACACCAGCTCTTTCTTGTCTTCGTGCGCCTCTGATTTCACCGCTGGGTCGTGTTTGACGGAAGCAGGGGGCATGACGACGGAAATGGCGTTCCATTGTTTGGGACAATCTTTTGGTTCTTCTTTGACGAGAGTTTTGATCGTACTAACCCTGTTGTCAATGACAACTTTGGGTTTAAGAATTTCTGCAACTTTCTCTTCTTGCTCTGGTTTAATGGGATCCGTTGGTTCTTTCTTAATGTCTTTAGGAATTAACTCACTCTCATTGGAATTGAAGGTCCTGTTGGTAAAATCTCCTTGTCCGGATACATGGTTCTTCAAGTCTTCAGCCTCACCTTGAAAATGAAACAAAACAGAAGTACATGAGAAGTGGTTTAGCTTCAACCTCTATAAGTGAGAGTATGGCTGTAACTACACAGTCATGATTCAGAATCAGCCACTGGAAAACCACAGCGGTTGACCACTAGTCTGGATACTGTGTGAGACTCCTTCCTCTCAATGTCTATGGTGCTTACAGCCCTGAATGGAAATTATTTTCCAACGAGTTTTACCTTTAACACCTGCTTTCTCCAAACTTGGGCTGGTGGGACAGTCTTGCTTCTCTTGGTCCGTCGCGGCTGGGTCAATCTTGGCTTTAAGCTGTTCTAGTGTGTCTGCAAGATCATTCCTAGTCCTGTTGGGAAAAAAATGCATTTCTTTTCTTTGATAAACTTCATTAAATGAGATTTCACTCTTATACTTAACTTGTATACTAGTATAACAAGGTTAAAGGAACACTCCACTATTTTTGAAAATAGGCAAATTTTCCAACTCCCCTAGAGTTAAACAGTTGAGTTTTACCGTTTTCGAATCCATTCAGCCGATCTCCGGGTCTGGCGGTAGCACTTTTAGCTGTAGCTTAGCATAGATCATTGAATCGGATTAGACCGTTAGCATCTCGCTCAAAAATGACCAGAGTTTCTATATTTTTCCTATTTAAAACCTGACTCTTCTATAGTTATATCATGTACTAAGACCGACGGAAAATTAAAAGTTGTGATTTTCTAGGCCGATATGGCTAGGAACTATACTCTCATTCCAGAGTAATAATCAAGACACTTTGCTGCCGTACCATGAGATTGGCTGAATGGATTCGAAAACGGTAAAACTCAACTGTTTAACTCTAGGGGAGTTGGAAAATGAGCCTATTTTCAAAAATAGTGGAGTGTTCCTTTAAGCTTTTGAAGGAACACAAATAATGTTCAAATGTAGTCCATGAATGAGCTGTAATGTTTATCAAAATTCATGTTTCCCTCACAACATTCTGGTCTTCTCCCCACTATTTGCTCACCTTGCAATGCATTTCCATGAGGACCCATCCAAATCATCCTGTTCCTCAGAATAAACACGTATATTCTGATCTTGATCTAACTGGAACCAGTAGAGAAGACCTTCCTTGTCTCTACCGATGGGCTGTAGACGCATCTTGTCCGGGTCTTCCTCGTTGATTAATGTCTTAAACTTGAGATTGTCGTCAAACTGGCACTCGCACAAGTACTGTTAGAGAAATAAGGAATAAAGGTGAATCTCACAGTGACAATAGATTTTGGGGTTAAATATGACGTGGATACATTCTTGACAGGTTTCATTAGAAGCAATACAACTTTATTAAGTAATATCGCCATCAAAAAAACAAGTCAAACTCTATTGCTTGAGAACAGAAAATAAGTTGCTTTGAAAATACTGACCTTTAAAATGCCAGTCTTACACGCTACCGTCATTTCCAGGTAGCTTTTTCTCTCCATTTCCCAGGCCCAGGTGCTGTTAAATTCCTGGCACACCTGCATCAACATGATTTCAACAAACAGATGCATTTGCATGGGCATTTACATATTCATAGCATATGATTTAAAACTAAAACACTTACCTTTACAAGATACTTCTCCCATCTGTCTGGTGTGACCGACTTGCCGATCTTCCGCAGTAGTTTGACATGGAGCTCAATCAACGGCCGAGGAACTAAATTGTACAGAAATCAGAATTTCTATTATTTGATCATTTGTACCATTACCATGAAACTTCTGTTGGTGGGGGAAAACATGCTTGCGACACCTTTGATATTAACTTAACTAATGCAATCACATTCAGACATTTTTATAGGACCAAACACTTTTATGTCGACCACCGTAATTATTTTATTATTTATGTTTGTATATAACTCATATATATGTATATAACAGCATTTATTTATGCTCATTATTGTTTTATTTATGCACCCCTTTTATTTATTCATTTAAATAAATGCTTTTTAAAACACAGCCCTCTCATACAGTATTATCAAATCCATCCAATCCGCCGTCAGCGATGTCAGAGCATGAAGACCAATAATTCTGCAGTGACATTTACATACGCAATTCTCCTAAATGACAACATTAGTGTGGTGGAGCTCGCATTCAGCTATTGTTATACGACACCTACGTGTACACAATTAATACAGCATTCAAAGGGGGCGGGGCGTAAACAATCGCGCGTAAACAAATCTGTGCAGCGGTACTATTATTATACAATCGTTATATTGTAACATAGGAAGTTTGACAGCGGCCAGCGCATGCGCACTGTGCGGCTACGGTCCCGTCGGTGTTTATAATCTGAATGTAGATGTATCAGGCCAGTTTATCGAAGTGTCTCTCCATTTAATTGTGACCAGCAGCGTGCTAACACCTTTAGCGGTGCGCACAGTCAATGATATTCTAAGATTAATCTTAAAATGTTATGGTTAATGGTGGAAAAATCACACATGACTACTTTCAAAAACACGTCGCCACTTCACATTCCGTTTGAAAAGCATCGGGGAGCCAACAAGCCAAACTTTAAGTGACCAAACCCCTGATGGGTAAAGATGAGGAGCCTGTCCAGATAAACACAAACCCAGCCTCTCGCACAGCTCACCCGCTGATGTCTCCTGTAAGTACCGCTCCAGCTGGGGGAACGACAGCTCGGGCAGATCCAGAACAGACCCGTAGCGCTCCAAAAACGAGCAGACCACCGCAAAACCGGGACCGACATCTGGAGGAAGAGCCGCTGCGGAGCCCAGAGCAGCCATCTTTCCTGGAGATGACGAGCTGTGCTCTGCTTAGACCCAAAACTGCCCACAATACACCGCGACACCCACCCAGAGCATCATCCAGAGGGGCATCTACAATGCCGCCGCCATCATCCTCATCATCACAACAATAAAGTGATGATGAAGATCATGAAGTGCTGCTTTAACATTCGTTTTTTTTTCCAGTGACTCTTTTGTAATAGAAAAAGCGTCGTTTATTCGTGATCGGGATGAATAGTTAAATAAATACATGATATTTAAATGTAAACAAATATATAACATGTCACACTTATTTCCACAGACATTTTTCTATTATAGACATATCGTGTGTTTATTCATTACCGGGATGAATAATTAAACTGATAAATACATAAATGCAAATATAGATAATATTTTTTAATAACAACAATAAAACATTCTATTAATTAATTATAACCATGTAATACAATATTCTTACATATTTTATTCATTCAATAACAGTACTTCTGATATGACGTTTACATATGCAATTCTCCTGATATATAATCATATTTAATATGTCGTGGCAGGTCAGTTGAGAGGATGAGTGCCATGCTGTTGACTGACTCCAGCTTTTTGTACGTCACTGAACGGCAGCCAATCAACGTAAAGTGCTGAAGCGTACGCTGATTTGACGCTGGCCAGTGACGTACGTGGTGGGTGTGTCCTGCCGTCACACGAAGAGAAACACAACACAAGCAAGATTGAGTTGCAGGCCGAGGCAAGATTATATAATGTAAATGAAATACATTTATAGTGCATGAATTATAAAGTTGTTTTTGTTTCGAATATAATTTTTGCATGAATAAAAACCTTGTTTAAAGTAGATAAGGCAGGTTTTGTTGTATGCATGTACTAGTGCTTCGAAGCTGGGCTAATCGTTATCATTTTAATTAATAAAATGTTTTTAAAAAGTTGCAACAAAGTACATTGATGGTGCCAAATAGTAATACCATAATACTGAAGTTTTAACATATTCATGTACTACTGTATTTACATGACACTCCCAAGGATCTTTAAAAATAGCATGGTACTTAATAAAATGCATGTGATTTGTCTTCCACTCTCTTACAGGAAAGCTGATCATGTCTTCTCCAGAAATTGCTTCTTTATCCTGGGGCCACATGAAGGTCAAAGGTTGCTCCACATCCTACAAAGACTGTAAAGTGTGGCCGGGTGGCAGCCGAGCCTGGGACTGGCGTGAAACCGGCACAGATGTAAGATGAACACCAGACCACACTGTAAAATCATCCTCAACTTATGGCATTATCTTCTTATAATTTGATATTGTCATAAACATTGCAATGCGTTTGAGCCATTTACCCTTTACATTACAGCAATGCCTAATATAATTTACATTCTTTGATTTGTCAGTGCATAGTAGCAAGATGCATCTACTTATTGTTTTATTACTATTTTCTACATTATAGAATAATAGTAAAGCTTTTAAAACTATGAAATAACAAAAATAGAAGTATGGGAACTATCTTGTAGTGACCAAAATGTTCAACATATTATCTTGTATTTGAACCAGGCTGCTTTAAATGTTATTTATTAGAGTTCTTCTGTCTAAAGTGCATCTGTGCTCCTGCCAGCATTATCCAGGCGTCCAGCCAGCCGACCTGGAAGAGGTCCTGAGGAAAGGAGTGCAGACGCTGGTCATAGGAAGAGGGATGAGTGAAGCTCTACAGGTAACAATGTGAATTTGCTGATCAGCACTGTCCATCATCTGAATATTGCAATCCTTAAAGGAACGGTTTACCCAAAAATTTAAATTTGCTGAACATTTACTCACCTTCAGGCCATCCAAGATGTAGATGAGTTTGTTTCTTCATCAGATCAGATTTGGAGAAATGTAGCATTGCATCAGTGTCTCAGCAGTGGATGCTCTGCAGTGAATGGGTGCCGTCTGAATGAGAGTCCAAACAGCTGATAAAAACATCACAATAATCCACAAGTAATCCACACCACTCCAGTCCATCAGTTAATGTCTTGTGAAGAGAAAAGCTGTGCGTTTGAAAGAAACAAATCCATCAAGACATTTCTAACTTCAAACCGTCACTTCTGGGTAAAAGAGTCCATAATCCATAATAACACTTCCTCCAGTGAAAAAGTCCATCCCTTGTTGTCCTCTCAGATCCACCGAAATATTTGTTTAGAACACTAGTAAACGGTGTTTAATCTGTACATATTCTCTCCTGATTCAGACAAGATGACTTTTTCACTGGAGGAAGCATTATTATGGATTATGTACTCATATTTTAGCCAGAAGCAACAGTTAAAAGTTAAAACATCTTAATGATACATTTCTTTCTTACATACACATAGCTTTTGACTTCTCGAGATGTTAATCGATGGACTGGAGTGTTGTGGATTACTTGTGGATTATTGTGATGTTTTTATCAGCTGTTGTGGCTCTCATTCTGACGGCACCCATTCACTGCAGAGCATCCACTGGTGAGCAAGTGATGCAATGCTACATTTCTCCAAATCTTTTCTGATGAAGAAACAAATTCTGATGCTCTGGTTAGAACACTTTCAGCAGATTCAGCAAATATTACTTTAAATAAGCTAATCTGCTTTTTTTTAATGTTTCAGGTGCCTCCATCCACCCTAGATTACGTGAAGAAGCAGGGTGTTGATGTCAGGGTGTTTCAGACCGAGCAGGCCGTTACAGAATATAATGCTCTGGTGGGACAGGGAGCTAAAGTCGGCGGGGTCTTCCACTCCACCTGCTGATCACATCATTAACATAACCAGATAATTCATTTAATTGGTTGTTTAAAGTGCCTTACATTACAAATGAACATTGTTTTCTTAGTATATGCTTCTTAATTTGCACTCTAAACTACTGGGGGATTTTTTTCCTTTGGTGAAAATGTTATTTGCTTTATAATCATTAAATGATTATTCTTTGAATGTAGGCTGTGAAAATACCCCATTATCACACACACAACAGTGATACAACAGAACAACAACAAAAAAAACCATTTATTTCAGATAAAACATAATTGTGAAAACACTTGATTTTGTGTTGGATGTTAATTTCACATATATACTGCCTGGATTCCTCGGGTCAGCGGCGAGCTGGTTTGGGCATGATGAAGACTTTGACGGGTTTGCTGAGGTGGATTGTGCCCTCGATGCAGCTCTCGCTGGTGGGCAGGCCGTCCATACTCTCGTTCCACGCAGGTTTAGAGGCAGATGGTTTACTGCTGCTGGAGCTATAGGCCAGGAGCAACCGCACCTCAATCTGACAGGCCTCTGAAAGTAAAAACACCAGTGTTATTTTAGTAGCACTATTTTAATACTATTATAGTTTTCAATAATAGTTTTTAACAAAAAAAACATTTATTTCAGATAAAACATAATTGTGAAAACACTTGATTTTGTGTTGGATGTTAATTTCACATATATACTGCCTGGATTCCTCGGGTCAGCGGTGAGCTGGTTTGGGCATGATGAAGACTTTGACGGGTTTGCTGAGGTGGATTGTGCCCTCGATGCAGCTCTCGCTGGTGGGCAGGCCGTCCATACTCTCGTTCCACGCAGGTTTAGAGGCAGATGGTTTACTGCTGCTGGAGCTATAGGCCAGGAGCAACCGCACCTCAATCTGACAGGCCTCTGAAAGTAAAAACACCAGTTATTTTAGTAGCACTATTTTAATACTGTTATAGTTTTCAATAATAGTTTTTATTTTTATATTTTCTGTTTTCATTTTAATATTAGTTAAAGTTTGAAGATTTTTTTTTGCGTTTTTGTCTCTTTTTTTAATGTCTATATCATTTTTTTATTCATTTTTATTTCAGTTTTAGTTTGTTATTTTATTTGTTGCATTGGCAACTAGCTGAAATAAAATAAGTTTACGTTTTTTTAACATTTTATTTTATTTCTGTAGTTTATTTACTTTCAAGTAACCAAATGTTTTTTTTTTAATGATTTTAGTTAAACATAACAAAAAACTTTTCTGACCTTTTCCTCTTTTTGTAAGGTCATAGAAATGCTATTGTGGATTTTTTTCTTTCACTATGGTGGAAAAGTGGAAATGCAAAAATTATATTTGTTGCAGTTTCTGTTCACCACTATATTACACAACTATGATGACTTGCGCTTCTGAAAACCCTGGAAATGTGAAAAGGGTCAATAAGGACAGGAATATGTATTTAAAAAAAAAACATCAATTTTGATTTTCTCCAAGGCAGAAATGTATTCAGCCTCAGTATTCTGCTGGTCACACAGACACACACAGATATAAAATAACTCATGCATTGTTGGATTGGATGCAGTTCTATTTATATCTCTGGAACTGTGAAGGGTTCATGCTGTTCGCTGCCAGCAGAGAAGGATTTGTCATGGTGTTTGCAACATTATTTTATTCAAGGACAAAATACAAAGAATAGCTACTGCATAATAATCCTCAACCAAAAATATACAACTGATGTCTTGATGCGCACGTGTCTATTAAAGCGCATTTCAGAAAGGACACGTACCTGTCCAGGCAGAGTGAGAGAGATAAACCTGCGTGATCAGTCGCACACGTCCAGGTCCTGGGGTCCTGAAATCTCCAGGTTTGGGGTGGATTATGTGAGACTGTCCATCTGGATACAGCACCTGTGGGACGATGAAGAAAAAATGAATAATGTGCATCAATTGTACAAAGATTTTATTAAACAGCTTTAAAGCAATATAAACTGGCTCATTTTATGCACAAAACACAATTTTCAATGAAGGATTACTAACATTTATGCAACTGGCAGATGCTTTTATCCGAAGTGAATGCATTCAGGTAAAAGTTTTATCCTTTCATGCATTCAATGGGAATCAAACCTATGACCTTAGCATGCATAGGTTGGGATTTAAATGCATCAATCAGGAATTGACTGGATGGGGAAACGTGTCTACAAATGGTTGGAAAGATAATTTTTTTTTTATTTAACTGAAAAGAAATGAGGTTAAAGCCTCTGACCTGCACTTTGACTGTTGTCTGTGGATCTTGTACGTGTTCAAGAGTAGCATCGATGTCTAACGCCACTACCAGCCCAGAGGTGAATTTCAAAGGGTTGTCTGATTCTCCCGTTGGCTCAATAATTGTCGCTGACGCTCTGTGGATCTGACAAACCAAAATAAACAGAAAAAGAGATATTCCAACAAACATTTGGAAACAAACAATCTAGAACTTCCTGAAGCTGTTTGTGTGTCAGAATCCACAAACCTGCTCGGGTAGTTTGAGATGGATGAATCTGCTTTGCCGCAGTGTGGTCTGAAGGATTTTAACCAGATCTAGAGGCTTGCAGGCCGTCAGCCTGGGCATCAACTCCAGGAGTTTCTCCACAAAACTGTCCTGGAAATGGGGCAACTCTGTCATGAAGAGTCTGAGAATGGAAAGACAAGAACATTCAATGATTGTTCATACATATCAGCATTTAGATTGAGATCTTATGCATGTATTACACATCATCTTTGACTGTGTTTACCTCTGAAATGACTCCACATCCTGCAGGAACTTCTCACAAACACCAAGTACACAGTCAACCCTGTTATTTGGAAGAAGAAAGATGATCAGTTTCAAGACTTTGAGATTTTCTTGCATCATAAAAGTTTATTAGTAAGTGCTGACCCTCGTTTGGATCGGGCCGTCAGGATGAGCTGTAACGCTTTCGCCTGCAGCCGGACGTTGTGAATAGTGGCGATCTGCTGCGTCTCCAGACCGCTGTACAAGAACTCCAGCTTATAGGTCTCATCCAGGATCTGTCACACATTACGGACAAAGGATTTTTGGTAAAGTTTGGTGGGATGGCTCAGGTTCAAAATAATTTCGGTAGGACATACCTGTCGAGCGGCTGTTGAAACTTTGGCGTTCTGTTTCAGACAAAGCGGCACAGCCATGGTCCATATCTTCTCCTGAAGTGCCTGGGTTTAAAAGAAACAATAAAAGTTATGGATAATATGCCTTATTTTATCAATACAGTTACAAGGGTTTACAAAAGCGTTCAAAGGTTTGTGGTCGGTAACATTTTTTTAATGTTTTAAGTCTCTTATGCTCATCTAGGCTGCATTTATTTGATCAAAAATACAGAAAAAAATTTAATATTGTGAGATGATATTATAATTTAAAATTGCTGCTTTCTATTTTAATACATTTTAAAATGTAATTTATTCTTTTGATGCAAAGTTGAATTTTCAGCATCATTTGTGATGCATTTTTTCAGAATTCTTTGATAAATATAGAATGTTCAAAAGAACAACATTTATTTAAAATAGGAATCATTTGTACCATCATAAATGTTTTTACGGTAACTTCTAATCAATTTAATGCATCCTTGTTAAATAAAATAAAAAATCCTACTAACTCCCAACATTTGAATGGTAGTGTATGTAATTATATTCAGCAACAATAATAATTACTAGGTTTTTACATTTTCTTTAGAAAACAAGAGTTGTGCTAATGAAGTACTAGCAGTGTATTATATCTGTATTCACTTTAGTAAGCAGCAGCTGGCAGTGCAGGTATGTGGCACAGAAATCTGCAGATCCGGCCAACTCCGTCTGCAGCTCCCCCAACCGCTGCAGATCTCTGTATGTGACACAAATCAAAATCATCTTAACAAACACTTTATTAAAAGACCTTAAATTAATATAGTTGTAGTGCATTAAAGGTTCGAACCTGATGGTAAACTCCAGCAGATCCTGAGCACCAGGTGTTTCCAGGTTCTGAAGGGCGCTGACCCGAATGAGACTGTCCTGAAGGAAGTTCTGTGCCGACTCCAGGCTGCCTGATCCCACGCCGGACGCCTCCAGACCTGAACTAGCAGTCTGCTTTCTGCCTGGCAACTGAGACGAACACCAAAGAAGATATGGAAGATAATTAAACTGATAAAACAGAATTTAAAGAAATTATAGCATACACCACCGTTCAAAAGGTGGGTCAGTATGATTTTTTAATGTTTTTGAAAGAAGTCACTTCTGCTCACCAAGGCTGCAATAATTTTATCAGTCTTCGGTGTCACATGGTCCTTCAGAAATCACTCTAATATGTTGATTTGCTGCTCAAGAAACATTTCTGATTATTATCAATGTTGAAAACAGTTGTGCCGCTGAATATTTTTTGTAGAAACCGTGCTAAATTTCTTAGGATTCCTTTAACTTGATCTATGTCTTTACTGTCACTTTTGATCAATTTCATGCATCAGTGTATGTTATCCTTAAATAAAAGTGAAAGGCTGGATATGAGGTATGCAGGCAGGTTTCTCACTCGGAGGTGTGGTTTTCTTGTTTACCGTCAGCATTCAGCAAATACGCATTTATATCATTTAAACAAATCTTTGAATGTCTAATAAACATCTAATTTCAAAAACATTGCAAACTTAGTCGGATCCAGTTGTGAGATCTTGTGAAGTGTGCATGATCGCGTGTTCTCTGCGTTACGGTCGATCCGTGAGAATTTAATGTGGACAGGAGGAGAGTTCAGCTTTACTGGAGACGCATGATCGACAAACTTTAAACTCGTTATTTTAAATTATGCTGCGCTTTATGCATCTGCCCACTGCCATATTCATGTCATTTTCACTGTGTGCTGTATGTAAAATGAGTGTTACCTTGGCTTTATTTGAAAAAATATTATTAATGCACACAAACTTCCCAGAATACTGAGTGCCCTGTTGGTTACAGTGTTTACTTCCTTTTTAATTATATTTTTATTAAATATTTATTTATTTGTGAAAAATACTTTGTCATCTAAAGTATAAGTATGTTTATTTAACACATTTATTTTTTAATCAATTTTCAAATGATTTCAAATTTCTTAAATATTACTTAAAATAAATAAAATTATATCGGCCATCGGCCACCCTGCTTTCCAAGATATCGGCATCGGCTGTCAAAAAAACAATAACGGTCGACCTGAATAAATAAGCTTTCCAATGATGTATGGTTTGTTAGGACAGGACAATATTTGGCCAAGATACAACTATTTCAAAATCTGGAATCTGAGGGTTGTTGTCCAAATGAACTCCTTAGCAATGCATTTTACTAATCAAAAAAATTAAGTTTTGATATATTTACGGTAGGAAATTTACAAAATATATTCATGGAACATTTAATATTCTAATGATTTTTGGCATAAAAGAAAAATCGATAATTTTGACCCATACAATGTATTTTTGGCTATTGCTACAAATATTCCCCAGCGACTTAAGACTGGTTTTGTGTCCAGGGTCACAAATGCTAAGTAAAAAGTCACATGCATTAGCATGTTATCATGTCAGATGTGCAGGATACAGGCAGGGTCGTCCATGTCTGGTTCTGGGGTGTCGAAATACGGATGTGTGCTCAGCAGCTCAGGGACAATCGGCAGCACCAGGGTCGGGTGTCGAGCACCGAGGAACTTCAAACATCTGGAATGCAAGAGGAAAAAAAATAATAATACTGAGAATGGGGCTGGATGACAGCGAAGAACGGACAGGAACAGCCACTGAAACTCACTTCCAGACCGAGTTGCGGTCAGTCGGGTACTTGGTGAGGTTCTTCAGGAGTTCCACGAGGGCCAGCTGGATGCACTCTTTAGTGGACACGTTAGTGTAGCAGAGCAGCTCATGCAGGGCCTCGCGAATGTCCCGCGATGAGTCCTGCAATGAATGGCCAATTAATTGGTCTGATATTATGGCTGAATGATTTGGGGAAATGTCTAATTGCAATTTTTCTGAAAACATTGTGATTTAAAAAATAAATGTGCTAGGTTTGCCATGCTTGTTTGTAGCCAAAAAAACTTTTGATTATATTTAAATATGACTATATAATAATAATTATTATTATTATTAGGATTATTGTTATTATTACTATGTACAAACATTACCAAGAAATAAAATATTACTATTGTGATATTTCACTGTAAAACAAAAAACTATAAAAAATAAATTTATATTTTATTCATATAATAACAACAATGATAATAAATAATAACAATTATTACTATTGTTGCTGTTGTTGATGCTGTTATTGTTAGGATTTTATTGTTATTGTTATAATTGAGCAAATTAAGAAATATTACCATTGTGATATTTCATTGTAAAATAAAAAAATGTTATTATATTATTATTTTATTGTAGAGTACAACTGTAAAATTACTATAGGCTACTAATATTTATATGTTTATAATATTAACTTAATTTATACATTTTCAAATGCAGAAAACTGCAGAGAGCAAAAAGTTTCAGTGCTACACTTCACCCTTGAAACACACATTTGTTTAATTAATAAAATGATCAAATTGCAGTTTTTGTGATATGATAATCACATTAAGCCATACTGCAATTTTGTTGCATTTTGATTAACTGTACAGCAGTCATGCTTACATTGTGCTCAGTGGTTTAGACTTTGCCACATATACCAGTGGCCTACCTCCAGTACTGCGAGGACAGTGTCCAGCTGGTCTTCTCTGAGCGTGATATGAGTCGAGATCTGCCGCAACACATGGATGGACTGTAGCCGCACCTCCTCGATTTCATCATTAAACATGTCCACCAGGAAGTCAAGACACTTTTCAGCAAAGCTGGGTGAGGATTGGGCGAGGGAACACAGCGCCTCTACTGCAGCAATACGCACCTCTGTGAAAAGTGATACCAAATGAATAACTAAGTGCTAAGTCTTAAAGGTGCTGTATATAAGTTTTTGACTCTACTAAAGCATAAAAATACCATAATATGTTTGCAGATATTTAAGAAACATGCTAAGATAACATACTTGTTTATCTGAAAAACAATGCTACAGTCAGTTATTCTCCTTTGAAAATGTGCGTTCCGGGCCGGAATGTCGGTCTCTGTTTTGGTTTGTGAAACCCGCCCACTGCCAGTTTACCCAATTGTATTTCGTCACCCCGGGTTGCCAGTTGGCGGAAAACACAGCGTATTTCATTTCATTCATCGTCAAGTTTGCTCGTTCCTGTTGGTGTCGTCAATCTGGCAATCTGCGTGTGTGTCAAGTCTAAGGAGGAGGGGCCGGGTGAAAAAACTGCAATATTACCTAATTCAACCACTCGGTGTAATCCTACATACAGCACCTTTAAGTAGCACAGGTATATTTGTAGCAATAGCCAAAAAAACATTGTATGGGTCAAAATGATCCATTTTTCTTTTATGCCAAAAATCATTAGGATATTAAGTAAAGATCATGTTCCATGAAGATATTTTGTAAATTTCCTACCGTAAATATATCAAAACTTAATTTCTGATTAGTAATATGCATTGCTAAGGACTTCATTTGGACAGATTTAAAGGCGATTTTCTCAATATTTAGATTTTTTTGCACCCTCAGATTCCAGATTTTCAAATAGTTGTATCTCGGCCAAATATTGTCCTATCCTAACAAACCATACATCAATGGAAAGCTTATTTATTCAGCTTTCAGATGATGTATAAATCTCAATTTAAAAAAATGTACCCTTATGACTGGTTTTGTGGTCCAGGGTCACAAATGTCCTCAAAGATAAATAATGGCAGTGTTTTGAAATACATACCGTACATCTCATCTTCCAAGCCATGAACAAAAGCCCCACAGGCTCCAGAGTCGATGAGATTTACACCCGAAGTGTCGACTTTCTCTTTAGGAGCGTCATCGGCCCATCGCCGTCCAGATGAGAACTCTCCAGAAGCATACAGTTCTTTTGCTCGTTCGTGAGCAGTACGTTTCCTCTGAGATAGAATGAGAATTATGTTTTTAAAAGTTCTTGCATTTACGTTCCTTGCATGTTTTTCATCATGTGTTTTGTGTATAAATACCCTGAGATCTGACATCAGCTTCTTGTCTAAAGTCTGCTCCAGAAAATGAGGGCTGACTTGATACATTGAGCCCTGAGAGAGAGAAACAGTTGGATGGAAAAGTGAGTGGTGAGTCAATCAGAAATGAATCATGCGGTTATGCTACAAACACACCCAACACTCACCAGCAGTTTCGCAGCTTGCACTCTGACTACCCATGAGCCGTCACTGACCATGTGACAGATCTTCCCGAAGGAGTCGTCCACCAGTCGGATCTCCTCATTGGAAGAGGGGATGGGAACAATACTGTTAATGCATAAAGACAAATTAATGTTCAATCCACGTTAAGAGACTTCATTCTTGAGTTTCTTGAATTGAAATAACCATTTCAAACAGTGCATGCTCAGAAAGCAGTAAGTACACAATGGCTGCAGTCAGCATTACCTACTCTTGAAGACTGGATGGGCACATATAACAAAACACAAAGTAAGGCTTTGAGAGTCGCTACCTCTCAGGATAAAGCTGGCTCAGAACCCAAACCATCTGCACCGCTGCTGAACGAACCTGCTCATAATCATCACTCAAGAGCTTACAGGCCTGTGCAGGGGATCAGACATTCATATGCAAGTTATTTCTTTTGTAATCTCATGCTCAGTGGAATGAAAAATGTTAAATATATTACCATTCAGAAGTTTGTTTAAAGAAATTGATCCACACAGAAAGGATGCATTAAATTGTTTAAAAGTGACAGTAAAGACATTTATGTTACAAAAGATCTCTATTTCAAATAAATGCTGTTCTTTTGAAATTTTTATTCATCACATAATCCTGAAAAAAATGGTTTCCACAAAAATATGAAGCGGGACAACTGTTTTCAACATTGATAATAATCAGAAATGTTTCTTGAGCAGCAAATCAGCATATTAGAATGATTTCTGAAGATCATGTGACACTGAAGACTGGAGTAATGATGCTGAAAATCAAGCATCACAGGAATAAATTACATTTTACAATATATTCACATAGAAAACAGTTATTAAAAATAATAATATCTAATATTTTTACTGTACTTTTGAACAAATAAATGCAGCCTTGGTAAGCAGCTTTCAAAAACTAAAAAATCTTACCAACCCTAAACTTTTGAACGGTAGTGTAAGATTATTATAGCTGATATTGACCTGGTTATAAATAGTCTGTTGAATTTTCATCCCTCTTTCATGTAGCTGCAGCTGATCGGAGAAAGAAAAATGCACTGAAGTCATTTAAAGAAATGCAAGTAAATAAACGCCACATTCAATGCATTTTAACATGGCGTTATTCTACAGAGCTCATGTACCATGGCTTTGATGGCGGCGGTGCGGACTCGAGGGTCCTGGTCCTGGAAGTAGTCGCTGATCACACTCTGTACGTCCCGTACAGGAGACGTTTGTGCTCCAGCTCCCGCATCAGTCTCTTTACTGAGAGGTTTATCAACCGTCCCCAGACAGCCCAGCAGCTGCAGACACTTATTCCTCACTCTGAAATAAGTGCTTGAGAGATGCTGAAGAAAAATATGACATGAAAGTAAAATATTTAACAACTGTAATAATATTTCTGATTCAAAATGATATAAAACTGCTAAAAAGCTGATTAAATCAGTATCAACCATTGTTACTGCCAAAAGTAAGATTTCAGAGTTATAGGAATGGAAGATATCTTCTTATTTATTACAATCACCTTGCAAGCCACATCTATAAGTCTCTGAATGACAGCGATCTTGTCTGGGAGTTGAGTGCCGATGATCAATAGAGTGTCCAGAAGCTGCGCCAGAACCTGATGAGACTCTAAAACACAGGCAAAATTCTTAGAAAAATCCAATTTCCACACACAGTTAACCCAAACTAATCTGCATTGATTGAATTATTCAGGGCTTGACAGTAGTAAGGAATATTTCTGCTGACCTAATCGGTCAGTGGTTCAGATTCTCACTAGCTCTACCATAAAAAACAATACATTTTAGTAATGCATTTTATGTGTCAGAATTTTTTTTTTTTTATTGAGTTGTTCATATTTTTGATAATCAATATACTCTTCACATCATCTTCTAAAGACACTTTTGTGAACTATCCGGGGCCATTATTATTGTTGAGGTATGACATTAAAGGTCCCATAGTGTCAAAACTGAAATCATTTAATGGAATATGCACGTGTTTCATTTCAAAATGTCTGAGTGCTTAATAAGTAATAACAGTATCAGCCATGAAGGCTGTGTTGCATACCTTGTAATAATGCTCGAGCAGTATGCGCACGACCCCCTCCACGCTCTCAGCCTCCACAGGTTTCCGTGCGAAATGCAGCAGGTACTGCAGAGCGTCTGTGGGGCTGGTGGCTTTACACAGGTCTATGTGAAGAGCGGCTGATTTACTGGGTTTGGTCAGTCGAAGCTTTTTCGCTGGAACCTCCTCAAGAGTCACCTGCTGCAAAAAAACAAAACATGATCAATCAATAGGCTCTGATATAAACATTGAGAAAAGACTGATATCACTGACTATTTCACTTCTGATATCTTGTGATGTATGTCTCAGACACAACCACGAAAGACTTAAAACATTAATTTGAGTTATTTATTTTTCATTATTACACAATCTGAGAGAGTAACTTACACCAACATCAAGTGTTGGCAATGAGATGTTATTGTTGCAGGCTCCAAACAGAAAAGAAATGGAAAACAAAGAATCGAAAACATTACGATTACAGTAAGAAAATAAAAATAAAAGCACACATAAGTGCATTTAAAAATGTGTAAATAGTGTTTCAACTTTCCTCTGACTAAAAAGACTTTAAATAAAGCAAATAACTGCCAAATAGCATAAATGTATGGATTAATAAATGGCTGTTTGTCGTTAGAAAAATAGTTAATACACATAATAACGGTTACAGTAATAATCAACACACTAATGCTACATCTGCTTTACCTGTATTCTATTATAATTCTATTCTGTGACCAGCACAATAATATGACATTTTATAATCAGTATATGCCGTGTTGTATGTGTTCACCTGAGAAACTTTAGAGAATTCCTCATAAACTCGTTTCTTCAGATGAGCTGCCATAGCTGTGTTTACGGCTGCGCTCCTGCTCTTCTTCGCGCATGCGCCGTTCAGCGGCGTCAGAAGTTTGCGGCGGAACAGCGACACCTCGTGGACTGAAGTCTTCAGAAATCACACATTCTATGCCTTCTACATACAGTAATACATTTTTAATGTCATAATATTAGAAACAACCTATTCTGATTTGAATGAGATTACAATACCACAGATAAAAATATTCTTAATTTTTTTCTAAGCTTGGCCTTTCACTCGTTTCAGTGACTATGCACATGAAGAGATGATTAAAGATTTCAATATCTTTTTTACAGAATTATAGCATATAAAATATAGGCGGCTATAATAATAATGTGACAGAGAATAATGGACTAGAAGCAACACATAAAGCAATCAGTAAATATTAGACAATAACGTAATCAATTAAATTTATTTTTGACATTCAAAAAACGTTTTTAGACTTCTTTTTTGGTATCCTGGTTCTTTAACATATATGAAGTAATAAGATACTACAACAGCAATTCTGCTGGAAATGGCACATCACTCTTTCTAAATATTATTTTGCACCGTTAATGATCTACATGAGCAAAGGATTAATCAAGTGTCTTGGCAGCAAAAAAAAAACACATCATAAACACATGCTGTACAAAGTGAAAACAGACATTATTCACACATAGCACAAATTAGGGAGATTATAATGTTGGTATATGAAGTGGACCTGTTTCCACATTCTTATAGAATGCATTGGGAAAGCATGATAACATGCATACCTTGAATACAATGCAAGTTGCTTTGGATAAAAGCATCAACCAAATACATAAAAGTTGCATGCATAAAAAAGTGCATACAATTTTACAATTCTCATGTGTTGACAAATTAACAAGCCAAAAACATTCCTTAAGACCTAAAGCTGATTTGAAGGGTTTATGGTTCAATTAAAAGCAACTTAAAGGCTGCAGCATCTAAAACTATGCATTTACCTAAATTATGTTAAGGGCATTTCTGTACACAAAATGTAGTCAAAATAATATTCTGTTGTAATCCAAAGCATGCCACAAATGCTGCTGATAAAACCCGAACCAGAATATTCCTAATAAAGACCCTTACAAAAAATACGTTTATTCAAGTGTGCTATTAGTATACTTCTTTTAAACTAAAAATAGGAAAGTATACTTTTAGTCTACTTTTTATGTACTTCTCAGAAATGGGCTTTATGTACTTCTCAGAAATATACTTAAAATGACATTTAAGTATACTTGACTTATACTTAGAAAAAGTCTAAATATATTATAGCTATAATTGTGCTCCTAGAATCCGTGTTTTCATTGTTATACTGTAGGGGGCGCTAGTACACATCTTCTGTACAGAATTTCCAAAAAACACAAGTGAAGAAGAAACCGAAACCACAGATGCTTCCACATGTATTCTAACACGATCATCAGACATAAAACAGCATCAAAACTGTGTAACGTTATGGAATAAAATGTCGACCAATGAAGAGGTAATAATGACTGTCAAGCTTTGGGGTGTTGATCGACTTTATCTATGTTTTGATTATCATTCTGAATCCAATTCAAAGTCTTTTTTCAGCTTTTTGTTCAAAATGTTGTTTAGTTCTTTATTTTTTATTTATGAAACTTATCCACATTCAAGTGTTTAAAAAA
>NW_015537936.1:413837-470344 GCF_001515605.1 Sinocyclocheilus anshuiensis | reverse complement strand
AGTCTTTTTTCAGCTTTTTGTTCAAAATGTTGTTTATTTCTTTATTTTTTTATTTATGAAACTTATCCACATTCAAGTGTTTAAAAAAAGAATGGATGAAGCTAGAATAAAATGTTTTTGTTTACAATCAGATACCCTGTTCTTTTGATGTTTTTTATGTTCAGATATTCATGTAACAAAATATATACAAATTAATACCTAAATAGGGACATAGTAGTATACTTAAAGTATGATGTAAAGTTCACTTAAAGAAAACTTACGAGTATACTTGCAGTATAAAACTACTAAACTAGTAGTTTACTGAGACTATACTTCACTAAAAATGCTACTACAAGTATTTAATTAGTAAACTATCAGTATACCTATAAGTTCACTTTTAGTATAGTTGCAGTACAAACTAAACATTTTGATGTAAACTAGTTGTGTACTCAAAGTTTACTACTGTTATACTTAAAGTATACTTAAAAGTATACTTTTATATACTAGAAAGTGGGCCAATTTAGTCCCAAGGACTATTGAAATAGTACACTTACAAGTATACTACTAGTACACTGATATTTGTATACTTACTACATAAAGTATACTTAAAAATATACTTGAACTTTACTTACGTATACTTACTAAAATAAACTTGAAGTATACTACTTTTTGGTAAGGGGACACATCCGTGCAGAAGCTATTTTAAGCCAAAGGCCAGGATTGTTCAACTAGAGTCAATATTAAACAAGGGTTTAACAGATACTGACAGATAAGAACACCATCGCACATGATTGACAGCTGTCGATAGGTGGGTCTGCTAAAGGAACAGAAGCTGTTAATGTCGAATTTGTTTGATAAGCTGATTATATAATATCTAAAACATTCCTTCACTTTTTAAATCCCTATTTCCAAGTCACAAGCTTGGGCCTAAAATTCTTCACCACCAAGTGAAAATCAATTTATAGAAGAAGTCGTAGCTCTTAAAGAGAAACCCTTTGTCTATGCTGTGTGGTTGGATCTTTACTTTATATCCTTTGGCTTCTATGTCCATTTTGACACAATCTAACAGATCTTCCACTGACGCGGGAGCTTTCCACGGACCAAAGCTCACCACAGACTCTCTTGGGGTGCCGAGACTGTCGATAGCATGGTTGTATCTGGCTAAATCATCTTCTGTCCTCACAACACACACGATTATGTTGGAGTAGCGTGAGGCGATGGCCTCGGCTCTGGCCACCCGCACAATCACCTCCAGGTTTTCTCGATAATTCGGCACACGGGCCAAAAACTGCTGTCTCCCGACTGTCTCTCCGAAGAACTGCGGCGTCTCCTCGATGGCTTTGACCAGAGGTTTGATGTCGTAGTAAAGCGCCTCCTTATGCACCTCCTGCAGGTGTTCAGTAGGAAGTCTCTCCGTTCTGAGGTACTCGAGCACATACCCGAAATAAGTCCCATCACGGTCTACGAAGTGACGGCCCTCAGAGTCCATCCGTTTGGTTGATCCGTTAAACAGGCCCGCCAGTGTGGAGTTTGGGAATTTACGGATGGTTCCCAGGGTGGTGCTGAAGACATGACCTCCAATGTTCAGCTGCACAACTTGGGATTTCTGTGGAGAGAGAACACACGTCGGTTTTAACAGTTAATATGAATAGTTGATTGAAAGCCTGAGAGATGCTGACCACTCTTTGTCATTACTGATACCAACACAACAGACTACCCAAGGTCTCCAAGGTGCAATGACGTAAAGAACAATTAAAGACCAACATGAACTGAAGCAACTTTTGTTGAATCAAGCTAAGCAACAAAATAAGACATAATTCAATAAACCTCTTAATAATTAACAAAAACACAAAAAATCTCAAAATGTGAATGGGTTTTCATTAAGGCTAACTCAATATTTTGCTGCACTGAGCGTTTCTTCTACTCTGACGAGTCCCTCAGTCCCCTGCTGCTGAAAATCGCACACTTTACTTTTGGGATGATACTCTGCAGGTGATGAGCAGTGCTTGGTTTCCTTCAAACATGATGCTAGGAATAGGAATTGAGGTTCATTAGACCAGAGACTCTTGTTTCTCAGAGTCTGAGAGTCCTTTAGGTGCTTTTTTGAAAATTCCAAGTGTGTTTTAATGTGTCTTCACTGAAGAGAGGATTGAGTTTGACCACTCCGACATAAAGCTCAGATCGGTGGAGTGTTGCAGTGATGTTTGTCCTTCTGTAGGTTTCTCCCATCTGCATACATGATCATGGAGCTCAACTAGAGTGACCATCATGTTCTTGGTCACCACACTAACCAAAGCCCTTCTCCATCAGTTGCTCAGTTTGGCCAGGAGGCCAGCTCTAGGGAGAGTTCTAGTTGTTTCAAACTTCTTCCATTAAGGGTAACAGAGGCTACATGCTTCTGTGAACCTTCAATGAAGCAGAATTTTTTTCTGAAATCTTCCCCAGGCGTGTGGCTTGACACAAACCTGTTTCTAAGCTCTACAGGCAGTTCTTTTGACCTCAGGGCTTGGTTTTTGCTCTGATATGCATTATCAGCTGTTAGACCTTTTATTAAGATGTGTGTGCCTTTCCAAATCATACCCATTCCCCATTCAATTGAATTTGTCACAGGTTAACTTCACTCGAAGTGTAGTAACATCTACAAGCAATATGAATGCTCCTGAGCTAAATTTCAACTGTCCCAGATGAGGGTTTGAATACTTATGCAATGGAATCATTTAAGTTTTTTTTATTTTTTAACAAATTTGCAAATATGTTAAAAAACAGTTTTTTGCTTTGCCATTATGCTGTATGGAGCGTAGAATGATGTGGAAAAAAAAGTAATTTAAAGCAATTTAGTAAGGCAGCAACATAACATGGAAAAAAAAATAAGGGGTATGAATACTTTCGCAGGGCACCGTATATAAATTGTTTATATGTGTGTGTGTATGTATAGCCTATACGTTTATGTAATCCTAGTAATCCTATATTATATATTTTAGTGTTTTACATAATATAATTACAATATATGCTTATACATACATACATACACAATTTAAATGTATAGAGCTAATTTGATTCACCTTTGACAAATCTGATTAAAATAAATACTTTGAGATTTTTTGCATCCTTTTTTCTAATTAGAATTATATATATATATATATATACAATTATATATAATTTACTTCTGTTCTAATCCTATATAGTGTGTGTGTGTGTGTGTAAAAACACTAAAATTAAAGCAAAGAATGTTATATTTACATACCACATGCACTATTATGACACTACGGTGACTTCAGAAAATTCATAGAAAGAAACAAATCTGTCATGATAGTGCATGTCAGTACGATAATACAAATAATAACGCCATGCATTTAGTTCTCTCTAAAAAAAAATTTGGCAACTTTGGAGTTAAATAATTTAGCAAATGCAGCAGATTTATTGACATAACTCGCCATTAATGTTACATACTGCATTCTCAGTATTTGAATTTTTTAAATCATTTTATTAATCTCGGTTTCAAAATACTGTAATTGTTTAATCTTTTACCAGCTTCCTCCTTAAGCACACAATACTACTATTGGGAAGTAAGTAGTTTCTTGTTACTGGACAAGTATCGTGTAATAAGTAGTACATGCGCTGGATGTTCAAAACAACTGTATTTGCTTTACAGGCGGTGCTGTGGAAATCTTTAACAGCACGCGATGACAGAGACATAACGATAATCTTTCAAAAATTAAATTCATTTTACAAAAATACATCTCAGGCGATACAAAAGAATAGCTGAAACACAGAACAGCTGTTACATGAAATAGAACATTCACGAAGAAAATGCTACAATGTGACATTCAATTTTGAAATGTAATTGTTTCTTTCTGTTCATGTTTAATGTCTTACCGACTGCACAGCTGCTGAGGACTGTTTTCCAGGCGATTTATAGTCGGGTAAACTCATGATCTTCAGCTAAAACTCCTGGTAGCAGCAGCTCAGGCTGTGAATCAGGTGTGTGTGTAACTTTATAAGATCCACCCATGACACACACACACACACACACACACACGAGGCAGCAAGGCACTGCTGCATTCTCTTCTAGCTTCACGAATAAGAATTAACTATTTGTTAAAAACACTGAAAATGGTTCTTAATCTGTTTAATTCAACAGTCCACTGACAAAACGTGGTTTAAACGTGTTTGTTTTGTACATGTACCATTGCAGTAGCATTGTATCATGAATAGATAGAACTATGGTAATCCTTCTGCAACATGAGTCTCATCATAGCACTTTTCACTAATAGCCATTAAACTGAAACAAGTGTAATGTTCAACGAAATAGAATCCACCAAAGAGCAAAAAAGCTAAATTCTTGAAATTCGTTTGCAATGTATTCAAAGGATTATTCTTATAAAGATAAAGAATATAGGAATAAAATAATTTTGCTAGTATCTCGGCATGTCATCCTTTTATTTGGATACATAGCAAACGAATTTCAAGAATTTAGCTTTTTTGCTCTTTGATGGATTCTATTATTGACTTGAAATCGTGTTACATGTGAAAGGAACCTAGCGCAAGAACTAAACGCAGCTGATGATCTCTACAGCAGTGGTTCTCAACTAGGCGACATAAAAGATGACTTCAACTAATCAAAATTAAAAGACAAAACAAGCATTAAACTAAAGATTTCTTATTGCAATTTAACTTAATTTTAAAAGTGTTATTGGTCTCACTTTTACATAAAAAAAAGTACAATGTACTTATGTTCATATAGTATTGCAAAACACTTTTGCTGCTATTGAGGTAGGATACAGGAGAGGTTAGGGTCAGGTTTGGTGGTATGATTAGGTGTAAGGTGTAAGGGATGGGTCAACTGTGTAATTATAGATCCAATTGCATGTATTTTTAAAAGTACAATGTAAAAACATGTACACAATAAGTGCATTGTACCAAATTATTAATTTAAATGGAAGTACATAGTTAAGGCCACTTAATATAAAGTTGGTCTGTTATTTCCAAACCTAGAAAGTCATGCAATTTAAACTCCACGTGCATTTTTCTACTTACTAACCTTTAAAACATTTCATAAGGTAGAGATTGTGGTTGAATATATATATACATACATGTGTGTGTACATATACACGTCTCCTTAATTCTTATCCAGAAAATACCATACAACTGGGGAAGTCATGAGGCCTCTACATATTGTGCAATGGGGGGGCCATGGAGTCAAACAAACATAAAATCACTGAATGCAACATTATATTGTACATATTATAGAAGTCCACTCAACCACCCCCAACAGTCATAAAGCTTCTCTGGCAACATGACTTGCATGCTTATACTTCCAACTGCATTCTGCTGGCCACAGTTATGTTTGACATCTTCAGGTAGATTAGACTCAAATGTGTTAAAAGCTACCAAGATCTCCATGTATTGCAATCATAACGTCTTTAAAACACTGCTCATTTGAAGTGAATGAAAACAGACAACATTTCCTCATTTATCATTTTATTTTTTTATACAGAAAAGTATAGGCCTTCCATCAATGATCGGTCAACCTAGAAGAGACAAAAACATCTTGTTAGAATAAAAAAAAATTAGCATCAATGACAAACTAGTCAGCAAGGAAAAACCCTTCTCAGACAAATGCCTCTACATCTTCAATCTAAGAGGACACCTGACTCTGAGGAACTGAAGTCAGACGCACAGAACGTGAGCCTGACCCAGAATCCTCAGAGACGGGCCTCGATCCGACTCGTCATCGTATCTTCACTGAAGGGAACGTGGAGGTCAGTTTGGGGTTTTTAGGTCTTACCCCTTTATGGGGTTGGCACTGGGGCTCCCTGTGGCATGACTGGGGCCTCGGGCTTGGTCCCCCCCTTCTGTTCGGACACTGGGGTGGTGGGCAGGACCTCATCTTTGGGCTCCACGATGCTGACGTGGTCAGGCAGGGGCTTCTTGGGGCCTATCTTGCCGCTGGGATCCCAGGGAAGCATGATTTTCACCTTGATTCCAAGCACACCTATATGCAGACAAAATCACAAGAACACATTACAAAATTAGACAAGTCAAGAATTAGTCAGCAAGAAGGAAAAAAAAAAGACAAAAAAACCCCTTCTCAGACAAATGCCTCTACATCTTCAATCTAAGAGGACACCTGACTCTGAGGAACTGAAGTCAGACGCACAGAACGTGAGCCTGACCCAGAATCCTCAGAGACGGGCCTCGATCCGACTCGTCATCGTATCATCACTGAAGGGAAGGTGGAGGTCAGCTGGCACAAACATTGAAACCAGTTGGTATACTGTTGCCATTTGAGCTTCACCATGCGTTTGAAAGCATGCATTCAAAGCCTTCTCAGACGAACGCCTCTGAAACATCACATTGCTCTGAAGAACCAGAAATTGACCAAGACTCTTCTGAAACAATCTAATTCTGGGTTCAGTATATCGTAATTGAAGGAAAGATATATACGCTTCTGAGGTTAAACTTCCAACAATTCGTTATTCAATATGTTAGACATTTGAGGTGCCATGCTAAACCTTATACAGTGTTTCTGCAGGACGTTTAAGCTCAAATTGAAGATTCTGAAATCATAATTAAGACTTTCTTGTACAATCTAAGACTTTTTAAGGCCTTAAATGTGATACAACTAGATGTAAGACTTTTTAAGACCCGCGGAAACCCTGCTTATAATTTTATATGGCAACAGGTTTGCACATTGAAGTCCAAGTATTTGAGATGATACACATTTCTGCTCCCGACTTTCTGATCTGATTTAAATTTGAGTCACAAGCTCTCAGTGCAATATAAACCCATTTAAATCTGAAAGTCTGTTTCAACTATGTTCCTATCCTACTGCAAGTGATTAAAATCACTGGGAAAAATAAGGAGCTTTCCATCTTTTAGATCCCAAAGACAACAAATATTTAAAATTAAAAAGGCATATAGTTTCTTGTATAAAGGCCCAACTTGCACTTAAAATTAATACTGCAAATATGTCTCAATTATTAGGAAATCATTTAGTTTAGTAAGTTAAATTATATATTTCTTTCTAATCATCATTCTATATTACTTTTTTCTATATATAAAAACCATGATCTATTTTTTTTTTTTTACGCTAATACACTTCACTTAAGATTTGACAAATGAAAATCTACAGTAGGCTACTTATATGTCTAAAATAATATTTGAAAAATGATACACTGTATTCTCATTTTTTAACAGTTTCTCTAAACATTTCCCCTATTAAAATGCAATGTGCTGAAGATGACAAATTCATAGTGCTTATATATATTGTCTAAAATTATATTTAGAAAATACTGAGATATTTAATTTTTCCTACTCATAATACTGTATTTACTCATTTTAATTTATTTTTCCCCACACTTTTTCTCAAAACATTTCCACAGCTAAAGATCGGACACAAATGAAGTTTCCAGAGAACCATCACTCTGTGACTCTTACTCACCCTGACGGAGCAGTACGTGGCGGACAGCAGTGTCGACGTAGTAGTTTACAGGGTCTCCGCTGTGGATCATCAGGCCATCCAATACTGCAAATATGTCTCAATTATTAGGAAATCATTTAGTTTAGTAAGTTAAATTATATATTTCTTTCTAATCATCATTCTATATTACTTTTTTCTATATATAAAAACCATGATCTATTTTTTTTTTTACACTAATACACTTCACTTAAGATTTGACAAATGAAAATCTACAGTAGGCTACTTATATGTCTAAAATAATATTAGAAAAATTATACACTGTATTCTCATTTTTTAAGTTTCTCTAAACATTTCCCCTATTAAAATGCAATGTGCTGAAGATGACAAATTCATAGTGCTTATAAATTGTCTAAAATGATATTTAGAAAATACTGAGATATTTAATTTTTCCTACTCATAATACTGTATTTACTCATTTTAATTTATTTTTCCCCACACTTTTTCTCAAAACATTTCCACAGCTAAAGATCGGACACAAATGAAGTTTCCAGAGAACCATCACTCTGTGACTCTTACTCACCCTGACGGAGCAGTACGTGGCGGACAGCAGTGTCGACGTAGTAGTTTACAGGGTCTCCGCTGTGGATCATCAGGCCATCCACAAACTTCATGGATTTGGCTCTCTGACCTCTCAGTTTACCAGAGACGACCACCTCACAACCCTTGGCCCCGCTCTCCATGATGAAGCGCAGAACACCGTAGCAGGCCCTGAGGACAACAGACATGGTATACAACCATAAACATGCAGGACAAGGACATGAAAAATAATCTAGACTCCAAATAAAACACGCTGCCTGCTTTCCATCCATCCTTCTCAGACAAATGCCTCTATGTCTTCAAGCAAACAGGACTCACTGCTTCGAGGACCTGAAGTCAGACGCACAGAACGTGAGCCTGACCCAGAAACCTCAGAGACAGAACCGGCCCCGTTCCGACTCGTCATCGTATCATCACTGAAGGGAATTTCAGTCGGGAGCCCAAAGCATGCTGGGAAGTGAACACTCACCTACGGACAGCCAGTCCTCCAAGCAGCTTGTAACGCAGAGACTCTGCCTGAGCGATGGCGCAGAGACCCCGGGTGGCCACCTTCTCAGCATACAGCTACAAACAAACAATCCAATACTTCAGAACATGCAGTTACAAACTAGTTTTGGACCCCATTTACGTCTGTGTTTAGCACTAATCTCACCTCCACACTGCCTTCAGGGAACCCGAATCGTTTCTGAACGACGGCAGTCAGTTCACGAATGCGGCGGCCTTTCTCTCCCAGAACATTCTGGGTCCTGAAGAGACAAACGGTCATTACACTTACATTGCATTAAAGTCATTACACTCTATGCTCGAGTTAACCCATGTCAATGCTTTTAAATGCACGTTTTAAGCATGTAATGTAATGGAAATAAACTCAAATGCGAGTAAACGGTTCACACCTGGTGGCTAGGATGATGATTTCTGTTCTTGTTGGCGTGACACGGACCTCTACCCCGGAGTACCCATCCTCGGCCAGCTCTCGGGTCAGAAACTCATTCAGCTCGGCTTTGAAGATGCCATCCGACACAAACTGATAGAGAAACATTGACATGATTATGTCTTCTGATGTAGAAATAAAATGACAGACAAATGAGTCTCATATGAACATTAACATCTTGCAATATGTGTTGAATACCATGACAAATGTGACCCTGGAGCACAAAAGCAGTCTTAAGTCACTGGGGTATATTTGTAGCAATAGCCAAAAATACATTGTATGGGTCAAAATTATCCATTTTTCTTTTATGCCAAAAATCATTAGGACATTAAATAAAGATCATGTTCCATGAAGATATTTTGTAAATTTCCTAACGTAAATATCAAAACTTAATTTTTGATTAGTAATATGCATTGATAAGAACTTCGTTTGGACAACTTTAAAGGCGATTTTCTCACTATTTTGATTTTTTTGCACCCTCAGATTCCAGATATTGCCAAATATTGTCCTACCCTAGCAAACCATACATCAATGGAAAGCTTATTTATTCAGCTTTCAGATGATGTATAAATCTCAATTTCAAAAATTGACTTGACCCTTATGACTGGTTTTGTGGTCCAGGGTCACAAATGTCAATCAAAAATAAGACAAAACTGCTATTATAACACATTTGTGATGCATGTACTGCTTATATATTCCACTTTACAAGGTCCATACCTGAATATAGTGTCAATTTCTAGCAGTCATATTAACACTAGCTTCCTGAAACATATAATGTGCTTAAATGTAACGTTGCATTTTACACATTTGAACCGCTTCAATATAAGATCAGTGTTGCGTTCACCTGCCATGTTTCTCATCAGATTCGGAGCCGACAGCATCCAGCTCAATCCACCTCAACATCCTTATTAAACCCTCATCTGAACAGCTTAGGTTATGGTTAAGTACCATAGTATTCAGGCGCCGCTCTTATTTTGCACTTCTGCGCTTTAATTACACAACTTTGAAATGAAATTCGTACCAACCTTTCTCTTCTTCGAGATTTGCACTGTCATCTTGCCGGAGGCCGCAGACAGGAAAGGAATTGGCAATGTAGCGGAAGTGCGTTTATGGTAACGAACCACTTCCGTATGACTGTGAGTAATGATGGGAATTGTAGTTCTCACATCACACGCGGTAATCTCTTTTTAGTTAAGGGTTTAAATTGTGGAACATTAATACAGCCTACGATATTGCAATTGCCGTCCTTTAAATACATGTTTTAATAGGATATGGATTAAATGTTTCATAACAAATGTTTTAATAGGATAAACAGATAGATGTTTGTGTATGAATAAAATTAATAATGTAAGATCAATATATTTCTCTTCATTCTTTTTTGGGCTAAGCAACTTTACAAGTAACTACTAAGTAGCTAACTACATTAAAAACATCAAATTAACAAAGAAGTAAACAAACAAACGTAACTACCTTTTTTTCTTTAGGAATTTTATTTTATTTTTTCTTTTGGACCAAGTTGGACCATTACAATCTTCTTAAACATTATTATCTATACATTAAAAAATAAAACTAATATTTAACTACTTTTTAGCTTTAATACAAAAAGTCTGGTCACACTTTATTTTACAGCATGTGTACTTAGTGTACTTACTCAAAAAGCACTGGTAGTATAAGGTATGGGTTAAAGTTTAGGTTTAGGGTTAGGTTCAGGGTTAGTACCTAGTTATTACCCAGTTATTGTAGGCTAATTGTTAGAATGATAGAATACAAAGTAAACAAAATTATGCTGTGTGGCTATGCAATTCAACAATAAATAAATATGTAAATAAAAAAATAAAAAAGAAATTGATAAAAATAATTTAAAAATATATAATACGGTAAATATAGTGTGATACTCCATGAGAGAATTTTATTTTGTATAAAATTGTACAGCTTAATTTTCACACCTGCTTTCTCATCTTATTGAATCCTGAGGTATGAGACAAGTGAACATATTTACATTTTTTAATATGATAAACATATGTATAACACATATTACAAATGCGGTCTTAGCACTTTAGAACATTGTAAAAGAACTACACACTGGAATTATTTAATACAACTGCAGGGGCAATTCAACCCAAGTAAGGTTAGGTTTTTCTAGAGGTGACCAAATCAATTGCTCATCCATTGGACACAAATGTGTTGGGCTTAGAACATCCTCCTTCCAGCTGCTTTTACCTTTCTTGGTGTCATTAACAGAATAAACCCCAACAGAGCCATCCTGAAACCCCACATACACAAAAAAATCCTCAGAAACAGTCATAGTAGAGGGGTTCTTGCACAAATAGAACCTGCCTACGGTCTCCCCATCAGTCAGACGTATGGCTACCAGCATCGGCTTCTCATGGAGATCACAGGATATATTTTGGCACACCAGAGAGGAGAAACATATATAGACCACATATTGTCCAAAAACACCTACAGATGCATATTGTTGCAGAACAGGTCCTTCGGTTCTCAAAGAGCACAGTTTACTGTTGGAGAAATCTAAGATGTTTATAGTGGATTCAGATATTGAAAGGAGGGCATAACCTCCATCTGATGATAGTCTAAATATCTCCGGTTGGCACAAAAAAGAGTCTGGCAGCTGGAATTGATGACAAATAGTATCCTCTGTTAACCTCCAGGAGTATACATCGCCTGAGGCTGAAGATACAATCACGTAATCTGGATGGTCAAGCAGAGAATGGAAAGCAACAACATGTGACCGGTCAGAGCATGAGAAGCATTTGCTTACATTACCAGACCAGAGGCTAACAGCCAAGAGATCCCCACTGTGAAGTCCTAAAAGGAAGGTGCTCTCTGGAGAAATGGTGGCATTTCTGAGATGAAGATGAATGCTGCAAATCCCATGTCCATTCTGCAATTTCCACACCCTTGATGGACCTGTCTCTGATAGTGCAACTCCGGAGTTGCCCTTGGGTGTTATTAGAACCTTGTAAGCTTGACTATTAGAGATTCTGTAAATATTTCCCCCACTACTGGTTTCCCAGACATATATGTCTCCAGTTGCAATACTCACAAGGTAGTTGCCATCTCCAGAGACAGACATAGACTCCACAGTACCTTGGTGAAGGAAGTGGCCTTCTAATTTGCCACTTGATACCCCCCACTTCCAAATAAGTTTGGAGCCATCCGAAGAGTAACAACTTTCTCCATGAGATCCCACAGCCACCATCTCCACCCTCTTTCCAGATTTTGGTGCCAATGCTGAAGCTGTAATGAGATCCATGTCCCAAATAAGAACACTTATGCTTGTTATTGCTGCCAGGTAAGTGGCCCCACATTTCAGAAGTTTAACAGCTTGACAGTTTGCAGTGTCCAGACTCAACACACACTGTCCAGAGGCACAATTCCAGACCAGCAGAAACGGGCAATTGCACAGTAAAGCAAGGATGAAGCGTGAGTTTTGATCCATTATGGCTTTCTTAAATGTTTTGCCTTTTGGGGGATTGAATTGGTCAAGTACATCAGTTTGATGAATGTCAATGAGTTGCATTTGTTGCTTTTTACATATTAGGAGAACATTGTCCCCTTTGTAGTCTGTATTTAACACCTTCCCCTGGGTTGTGCAGTGGTTCTCACAAATCAGAACTGGTTCTGTTATGATCTTAAGATTCCAAGCAAACATGTTTCCTGCTTGATCTACACATGTAATCATCCCGTCACCCTCAGAGAGAATCATATCAATTAATGGCATTTCTTTTGGACAAGTAAAGGTGGCTAGAAGCTGACCATTGGACCAATCAAATATTGTCACAGAACTTTCTTTCTGTCCACAGTAAATTATATCACCTTCCTCAGAACATGTCACACAGGTTATCTCATAAGTGCAGTGCAGTTCGGTCTGTTCCTCTCTATCGACAAATACATTAACAATGTTTTGTCCTCTCCACCATACAAAGAGTTTGTCATTAGACACCAAGACACCCTCAAGAATGGTGTTCTCCCTGTTTTGGGTTTGAATTTCTTGAGGCTTTGTGTTAACACCTGCATCCCACAAGATAAGTTTACCACAATGGGTGCTCAGAAGGAATTTGTTTCCAGAGCTACTGACACTCGTGAAATGCAGTTTAGAGGATTGGGTTAGTCTGAAGCCTTCAAATATACCTCCATTACAAACCCAAGCAGCACCATTCTCCAGTACAACCACCACAGTGCCACAGGAAGATCCAGTTGACTGTATGATTCGGGAAGCTGTCGACTCTTGCGGTGTACAGTGGGTGTAAGGTACTGCAGGAACTGGAGGCAACACAGTATACACTCCATTTTTTGGGATAATACCTTCAGACCTTGGCGGATTGGCACATTCTTCCAATGTAGGAAAAACATTCAGAAAAGGAATAAGTTTGGCTTGCAGTACTGTTGGCAGATCGGCAGGGTTGTTCCTCAGCAGACAAGCTGAAGATCTCAAGATGATGTGGAGTAGCTGAAGTTCCCTGGGAAACAGCAATTGAGATGTCCTCTCAAGCCACAGGAACAGTTCGTCAGCCAGTTCTGCTTGCAGCATTGCCTGAAGGTATTGCTGAGAAATCATTTGGTTACCAAGCTCCTCAATTCTCCCACTTTTCAACAAATGGAAAGGGAGTATGTGGAGTTTCCTCAAATTGGGATGTGTTCTTGCTGATGGACTCTTGGCAGCAGAGATATAGAAAGGAGGAGAAAAAATCCAAGGTTGACTTGGTACTTGCCTGTCAATGTTAATATTCTGTGGGGCATCTGAAGAGCTTGGCATTTTCATGTCTTCATTGACGATCAAAGGCTTTGCTGTGCCATTTGCCCAGGAGCCACTAAAATAGTCTAACAGCACATGATGTATCTTCTGACTTGTTTCCTCTGAGCACAGGTACCTCTTACATACGACCAAGGGGAAGTGTCTGCTGACCCAGAAAAGAGTTTGGGTACCTAAAATGTTCCTCAGCACTAGACACCCCTTCAGGTCTGAAAGAAGACTTTCCACAAAAACTTCAGGAACCCTCACTGTAAGTGGTACGCTATCGCCTGGTGGAAGGAAAGATGCGAGAACTTCATCATCACAAGAAAGAACATCAGTCAGCTCAGCTGCGGTCATGCCGTACCTGGCCAAGGTAAGATAGCTTAAAGCTTTGGAGACTACAGTTTTCCCATGCTTCTTCTCCAGATGATCAAACATCAGAACAATGTTATTATGGACCTCTTGGACCAGAGAGTTCTCCGTAATCTCAAACTCTGACTTCCAGTGGATCGTCTGTCTGTGAAGGAGTTCCACATATAGTGAGACAGAGCATTTCTTAAAAGCCTGATTCACATACATCTGTTGGCCTGAGGTGATCTTTCTGTTGGACTCCTGAAGAAGTCTTGTCAGAAGCTGGCTGCAGCTTTTACTTTCTACTTCATGCAGCTCACAGAACACAGTTGAATCTGGGTAATACTTCTTCAGAGTAGCAAGAAGATCAAGCCGGTTTACATTTATAGAAATGAGAAGCTTTACATTTGGAGCTAATGACTCGGGAAGTAATGTCAAGTCGAGTTGTCCATCAGTCTTTGGCAGTTGGTCAAGACCATCTATGATGAGCACCAAAGGATTCTTGGATGGTGATCTTGCGGTCAGGAGTCTTTTGAAATTTTCTTTTAGCTGAAAGATGTTGTTGACACAGGTACTACTTGAATCAACCCTTTTACAAATGTTTTTGAGAAGCTGTCTCAGTGAGTTGTTGACATCTATGAAGTACACAAGGATCTCGGGATCCAGGTTCTTCAACCATACGGATGCCTGCAAATGCAAAAGATCATATTAATGTCACAGAATATAATACTAAAAGTATTCAACCCAAAATATTGCTTATTTTAAAAGGGAAGGTTGCAAAACAGGCATACCTGACTTGCACAGTGAGCCAGAAGCACAGTTTTGCCTGAGCATGGTCTACCGTTGAGTATGAAGGGAAATTTTGTACTTTTTCCCTCTAGGTATGATTTGACATGTTCGACTTCTGCCCGTTCAATTCTGTAAAGAGAAGAAAAGATGCGGCACAGATCTCTCTGGCCAAATTCATCGACTGTAACAGCCCTCTCATTTGAGACAGCACTGTCAATGAGTCTCTTGAGATCTGTATGTAGCTGCTCACTCAGACCAACAGCGAAGTTGAGCCTCATCTCAGGTGTGTAACCATGATTGCACTTCGTGGTGGTGCTGTACACCTGGGCTTTGTGGAAAGCAACCATGCTTGGCAGGAAGTGGTCTCGGAGCTGGGTCAGCTGGTGCAACTGGGCTTGTTTCTCTGGAGGCAATCCAATTGCTTTCCTTGGGTTAGTTATTTTATGAACGTAGCAAAGACATCTTGCAATATCTTCACTGGAATGGTCTTCATATGCATAGCGGATGTCGTTTTCAAGAGCTGGTGTGATAATCATAAATTAGACAGTTTTGATTTGGAATATGCTGCAAAATTATGCAATTTGACAAAGACAGTGACTTACCTGATCGGAAATATTTCTGAGCTTCTTCATGTGTCATAATCCCCTCCTGAACACACTGGGTCACAACATCATGAAGGATTCTCCTCACCTCTGGAAGAACCTCGCACCAGTTGTTCTCTTCATTTGGATTCTCTCGCTAATGATGAAAGATTAAGGACTTTAGCTAAATTATCCGGTTCTGTGCACCAATAATGCAAAACATGTTACTTGCCTGGACACCAGAGTGTTTCAAATGTCCTGCTGGATTTAGAATACAGAAAGAGGGAGGAATGGCATTTTCATCTCTCTGGTAGCATCTCTCCAAAATCTCAGTCCTAAGGCCCATCTGCTGGCATACTTTGAGAACATGCTGGAACTCAGAGGCTTCGATCTGCTCAGGTAAACATGCATCTCCATACTGTTCACCCACCAACCCCTGAAATGAGAGACAACAACTGAAGCTCATTCATTTGGTAAATGTTTTTGAGAGATGAGAAAAAGGGAAAAAAACTTTCCCACCCCAAATGAAGAGCTCATTTGCACAAACCGATAAATGCCACTTTCACTTGGAATGCGCAATAAAAAAAACGTGATTTCTGAAAAAAAAATAAAGTTATCGGTTTTTGCAAATTAACTCTTCAAATATCACTTATTTTCCATATATTAAAGGATTAGTTCACTTCCAAAATAAACAATTTCGGTTACATTTTATTTTAAGGTGTCCGTGTTACAGTATTATACATTTACGTACTGAATTACATTGATTAATTACACACACTTAATATATGGTTAGGGTTAGGATTAGGGTTTGGTTTATGGTTACTTACTTGCATGTAATTATGCATAATTAATTGCTATTATAATAGTAAGTACATGTAACATGTGTAACAATGACACCTTAAACTAAACTGTTAGCAAATTTCCTGATAATTTACTCACCTCCATGTCATCCAAGATGTTCATGTCTTTCTTTCTTCTTCAGTTGCATAAAAATTAAGGTTTTTGAGGAAAACATTCCAGGATTTTTCACCATATAGTGGACTTCAATGGTGGCCAACAGGTTGCAGTTTCAATGTAGTTTCAAAGGGTTCTACACGATCCTAGCTGAGGAATAAGGGACGTATCTAGCAAAACGATCTGTCATTTTCTAAAAAAAAAATAAAAAATTATACAAAATATAAATATAAAAATGTAACCACAAATGCTCGTCTTGCACTAGCTCGACCTCATTACGTAGACGTTGGAAAGGTAATGCGTGACGTAGGCGGAAGTACCAACCCAGTGTTTACAAAGCGAATGTGCAAAGAAAGTCAAACGCCCTTTGCAAAAAGTAAAACAACGATGTCAGACAATTTTGAAGTTGGAGGAGAAAATGAGATGGAGTTCTTTGCCCCACTCTACCTTTTTGAACTGAAGTACACAGACGAAGAACTGCACATGCACATTGCAGAGCAAGATGAGAATTTGTGGTCAAAAAGTATATAATTATTATTATTTTAGAAAACGGCTAGATAAGACCCTTATTCCAAATAGCAATTTGGACCTTCAACCCGTTGGCCGCCATTGAAGTCCACTATATGGAGAAAAATCCTGGAATGTTTTCCTCAAAAAACGTAATTTCTTTGTGACTGAAGAAAGAAAGACATGAACATCTTGGATGACATGGGGGTGAGAAAATTATCAGGAAATGTTTTATTCTGGAAGTGAACTAATCCTTTTATGAGCTCTGCATGCAACAAGCGTTGCTCCAATGTGAAGTACCTAGAATTACTTTAAGCATGGTAACATCTCTGCACGCTAGGAACACATGACCATAAATGGCTTATTGTTTGTATAAAATGTTTGTAACTATTTTAGAGCTGTTGTATCAAGTAAAATCTACCATATACCTACAATTAAATAATCATACTGTACTGAAACAAATGTTACCACAAAGAAAGGCCCCAGAGAATTCTTCCTGCAGTCCTCCAGAATTTGCAGTCGTTTCCTCTGCGAAGGCCAGTTTTTGGGTTCTGCTGCTTCATACGGGTCAATACCCTGCAGACAGGTTGGATCAACAGACAATTTTCTGCTTTTTTGTATTGTTAGTTCTTGTAGAGGGAGGATGCAAATGATTCAATAAAGACCTTGTGTTGGTGGCCTAGATGCCATCTATTAGCCAAAAAAACCACAGTGTTTTATGCACCGTAACTGTCTACTAACATGCTCTCAGAAAGCAGTATAGAAATAGTGTTAACAAGAAGTTCAATACTAACCCAGTCAGCCTTTTGTTATTTGCACAATTAAAAATGCATGATGTTTAGATGAGACAGTAGGAGGGCCTGTTAAATGCTCGATGTCCCAATGAAAGAAATAACCATTATTTATTCATGTTTATGGCTTAAAACACAATTGCTTGTGAAATCATTTGTTATTGTCAACTGGAAGCAACACAACTGTAATGTTCTTCAGAATTAGATTATTTACAAGCTGATCAAACACTTTACATACTGACAGAAGATGTGAAAAAAGAAATGATGAATGTTTGCTCACTCTGAACTCGACTCCGTACGTGCATCTGCAGTATTCCCTCAGTCTGGGGAAAACTCTCTGCCTTAGTAACCTCCTCTCAACCACAGATTCTGCAACACAGTTTACACGAGGCAACATTTCAGTTGTGATTCAACTTTACCCATCACTTTCTAGCTCAGATTTAGTTAAAAGTTGACCCAGTTTACTTTTTTGAATGCACTTTCCTCATCTTACTATGAAGGGCCTGTTAAATGCTCGATGTCCCAATGAAAGAAATAACCATTATTTATTCATGTTTATGGCTTAAAACACAATTGCTTGTGAAATCATTTGTTATTGTCAACTGGAAGCAACACAACTGTAATGTTCTTCAGAATTAGATTATTTACAAGCTGATCAAACACTTTACATACTGACAGAAGATGTGAAAAAAGAAATGATGAATGTTTGCTCACTCTGAACTCGACTCCGTACGTGCATCTGCAGTATTCCCTCAGTCTGGGGAAAACTCTCTGCCTTAGTAACCTCCTCTCAACCACAGATTCTGCAACAGTTTACACGAGGCAACATTTCAGTTGTGATTCAACTTTACCCATCACTTTCTAGATCAGATTTAGTTAAAAGTTGACCCAGTTTACTTTTTTTAATGCACTTTCCTCATCTTACTATGAGCGATTCATTGGTACATGTTATTTCGAAAGGGGGGGAAAAGTCATAATCTTTTATTAAAATAATACCTTGCTCCACATTATTTGCAACCCTCCCCCCTCCAGACCACTTTTCACAATCCAGTCATTTTCTGATGAATAAAATCAAGTTTCAAAGGAATTGTACACTTTAAAAAATGTAAATACTGTCATTTATTAATCCTTATGTCTTTCCAAACCTGCATGCCTATTAAATCCAATTTGCACATGTGCATATTAAATGTGCATGTGACGCTCAGAAGAGTCATATGGGTTTGGAATGACATGAGGGTCATTTTTTTTCTTTAACAATTTAACCGCTAAACTACAAATAAAACCAAATGCAACATCTCCTTCATTAAAGATGTGCTGGTAGTTAATTATTCCCTATATTATTAAGATTGTTAATTGTATTAAAGTTAGTTATACTTTGGAATAGTTATGCTTTTATTCCTTTCAAAAAACATCATTTAAAAAAGTAAATGAATGCCTGCAGACATTATAACGTCCATACAAGGTTAGCTTAATCTGTAGGCATATAAACATTTAAGATTAGCCTAAAACAGACTGTGATACGTACCTTCTGGGTTGGAGCACAAATAAACTTTAACACAAGCCATCTAATTCCCTTCAGAGAGAAAGTTTCTCATTCATTCCATGTGGCCGCATACAATTAACATGCTGAAACATTTTGTTCTTGCAGAAATATGTGAAAAATCCACACTCATTACCCTGTGGATGGAGAGAGGAGGGAGACTGCATGTTTTGTCTCATATCTCATTTCCCAGCAGGAAACATGTCTCTGTTATTTACATGGAACTCTGGGAGAACCGCCCACTCTTTTGAAAGCTGACTGACAAGCAGCATGATTTGACAAAACAGTCTGATATCATGCGACAAAAACACATTCTAGATTTTAAATCAATTTTAAAACATTCACACATCTAGCATCCTACAGGAAGTATAGTACAACATTTGAAGTATTTAAAAAAAACATAAAAATTAATATAAACATTTAAATTTTAAATTACATTTCTTAAAAAATCTTTAAAAATATAAACAAAATCTCATATTCACAAGAAAGCTTTAGAAAAATATTGAAAGGAGGTATTTAACCTTTAGATGTTCAAATGTCTTTGTCTTCAAATGTTTGTCCACTTTATTTTTTTTTGCAGCTATTTTACTAAAATGTGGGGCATGTCTGAATATAATTATAAAATTTTCTATGAAAATAAACACTAAACATGAAACAAATACAATGTATAAAATAAAGAAATAAAAAGATTTGTGACTGATTTGAAGTTGCAATTGATGCATTTACATCTAGCCACATCCATAAAAAACTAAAAAACAAAGAGAATCACTTTCCCCAGTTTTTTATTTAACATTTGTACACAATAAATACAAATCATTTTACAGCTAATAATATGCAGAAAGAATATTTTTCACCTGTTCTCTGATATTGTCACTGCAGCAACAGTCAATTGTTGTTATTCCATCTGTTTTTTTTGTCTAGCAGCTCGGAATCACCTTCAAATTTTAATAAACGCAAATAAAATCACTTTATAAAGAACTAGAATATGCAGCTAATGCTATTGAAGAAGCTCCAAAGAGTTGAAACTGGCCGAGAAAACTGGGAGCGCAATTGAAAAAAAATGCAAATGAAAATATCAAAATTTGCGTTCGCTCCGTAGGCGAGAACAGTTTTTGACACAATGGGCTTTAACCTCTAACCATAAACTTCAAAACAAGTTTGATAACATTCAAAAGATCTCAACGAGATCAACAAGAAAATAGGTTGTGACAGAGGAAAATAGAAACAAAGGAAGATACTCAAAACATCTTCCGCTCGGATTAAAAAAAGGCTACCAAACAAACGTTTTGTTTTTTTTTCCTTCCACGTCTCGCACACGTTCTTTTCGTCATGACCCTGTTCTTGCTTAACAGAACTATGGTACCATTTCACAAAATGGATTTTTTTTAAAAATTCTTTCCACTGTCTATATTATGGAATCAACATAATAACTCTGTTCTCTTTCAAACGTTATGGGAAAACTACAATCAGTCCCTCTCTAACGAGATCAATAACACGACGCTGGGCAGCTTCATCATCTAAAAGAGGCAGCTGGGACACAAGGACATTAAAAAAACAAGATAAAATTAAGAGGTCAAAGCACTGAAACTCCAGAAAAAGATCAAGATATGCATGAAAATACTGTGGAAATGAATGAAAATCATAAATCATACAGCCATTGCTTATTTAAAATGAAATGTCTCTTCAACTGCAAAAAAAAAAGACAAAGAAACTCTTAAAAAAACAAACATAGCTGCCCCTTGTAGGGAGGAAATGCACTTAGGACACGATAATAGGTTTGCGTTCGTCGGCAATAATTAAAAAGAAAAATCTCCACGATGATCCACCTTTTCTGTGCTTGTTGGTGGGAATCTTTCTCATCACATTCACCCTAAACTCTGCCATAAAAGAAACACAGCACATTCGTTCAGTCCCTCTACAGTGCCGACACATGACAATGAGAAATGCGTTAGGCTGGAAAAGCACTTTAACTGATACTTGTATATTGATCGGTATATTTCCAGGATTACGTTCCGCCCGAGCAGACGCAGAATATTCGCCGCCTCGCGCTCACAGACGCGTCTTTAGGTCGCGTGTTTCTGAGGACTAAATATTAGTAATACATACAAACACTGGTTTTCATAATGACAATTTGAGGAAAAGGATATAGCTATGTTGTTAGTACTTTTCTCAGATCAACACAAGACAGAAAGAAGCTAAACCGAGTGAAGTAACCAGCCTTCCTCTCTTTTTAACCCTCGTTCTCCTCTACCACTCTTTTTCCTTGTAGCCTTTTATGTAGTTCCCTTTCTCCATTATGATCTGCGATGTTTAACGTGAATACAACATTCCTATGACGACAGTAATGTACTGTGCTATTACATATGAAATACGTAAATGGTAGGACTATTCGTGGCTGACCCCTTTTTCACTCCCGTATCATCCCACAATTCCTAGTATCGCATGTTTGGCTCTTCTAAAGCCGTAAAAAGTGTAGCCTCTTTAAAACTCTCGCTATCCCTTGATTCCTTTCTATGTTTTTAGACACACACTTACACATCAACCTCAATTTTGTGAAAATTAACTGGCATCGAGTGGATTAACAAAGTTTTAAACAAGCTCCCGTTGCAAGATAACGTAATTACGAATACAAGGATTAGAGTTTGGCATGAAAGCGGTTTAAGGCACCAAACAGTCTGTGACGCCAAAAGAGGTGTTTGTTTTTATGAAAAGGGATGCCTTTGAGATGCTGTTCTCCGCCCCTTCGGGATCTAAGGATGCTCATAGGGCGGGTAACACATGCCCCGCCCCCTCCGTGAGGAGTGGGAGGGGTTAGAGGTCAGATGGGGTTTGTTCTCAGTCCACTAGGGCGGCGCTCTACACCAGCGTGATCTCCACCTCTTCGGTTTTCTCCACCTGTCGGCGCACGTGCTGCTTTGGAGGAGGAGGTGCCGCCCGAACCTACAGACAAAAAAGAACAGCGTTTAATAGAGAAGAGGAAGCCTATAATATATTCACAAGAGAAAATGTGTAAGTCCCCCGAAAAAAAAAAAAGTATAAATAATAGAAATAATATACATAACATTTATAAATAATATACATTTATTTTCTTATATTTACAATATAATATTTATACAATAAAATATAATAATAAACAGTAATTCATATATATTAGGGGTGTAACGATACACGTATTCGTATTGAACCGTTCGGTACGAGGCTTTCGGTTAGGTGCGCATTACAAACCGAACGATTCATTGGACTAATTCTATTACATTTAGAAAATAAAAGAGCGTAAAATGTTTGAAATATAATTTTCTCAGTGCCACTGCGCTCAACAAGGCAGCCCAAACGACGATAGCCAGAGATGTTGTCAAAAACATAAATTATTGGTAATATTAAGAGGATCTGGCCCGTTACATTCTTATTTTTACTAGGCCTATTATTATTAAGAAGTTACTTTTTTTCATTAAATTAAGATTACAATTCACTTGCCCCGCATTAATTAGCACATAACTGACGCGCTGTGAGGATAACAAAAGATTAGGCTATTTACTCCTCAATTAAAATGTTTAAAAAAAAAAGATATTTTAAAACAGGTCTATTATACAATGAATTACAGGCCTATAATTAAAATATTAACACTGCAGTCATCAATAAAAATCACTGAAATAAAAAGCTTTTATTTCAAGCACCGACTTATTAAAACAACCTGTGTAACACGAAATATGTTTCTTCTAATTTTTTCCACTATGTACGGGTCACAAGAGAAATATAAAGGGAATAAATTAAAACAGTTAGCTATATACCGTTATCAATCAGCATATGTTGAAGTAGATTCGTCTCTCGTCAGAAATATTTCCAACATTGCGACCGTGACACCAGTGTGTCGTATCGAACTGAACCATGAATTTTGTGAACCGTTACACCCCTAATATATATATATATATATATATAATGTATATAACAATTATATAATATAAGTATTGAATATATTATAAATTATTTAAATAAATACATACATTAAATTATTATTATTTTACTATTAATAAAAAGAGAGAATTGAGTCGGGAAAAAGTGCTCAATTGTTAAAAAAAAAGAATGTCTTAAACCTTATTAACTCTTCCCCGCCAAACACGGAATTTTCCAGGTTTTATGAGACAACGCTTCCCCGAAAAACACGGAATTTTCCAGGTTTTATGAGACAACGCTTCCCCGCCAAACACGGAATTTTCCAGGTTTTATGAGACAACGCTTCCCTGCCAAACACGGAATTTTCTGGGTTTTATGAGACAACGCTTCCCCGCCAAACACGGAATTTTCCAGGTTTCCACGTTCTCGCTATCATACACTCGGGGGCACTATTACGGATCTCCTGAATGAGTCTAGAATGTGCCGATCAAAAACACAAATGAGGAAGACGCAGAAACGAGCGATCTCCTATGTATGCATATGAAAAATAATGCGATCATCAACAATAAACAGCACATTAATGAAAACTGCCTAATGTTACCAAGTGAAATGGCGATCCAGGAAGTGGTAAAGGACTGTGCAAGCTTTAGGAGTGCTAATGGAAGCCATTTACTGCATCTTTGCTTTGATAATAATATGATCCAGATGTAGTATTTGATAAAAATGCGATTTTCTCAGCTTTTTGCTCAAAATCTAGTTTTTTTTAATGAAACCTACCTGTATTCAAGTATTGATAAAAAAATTATGTTTGAAGCTAAAATAAAACAGATTTTTTTGTTTAAAAGTAGAGGGTCTGTTCTTTATTTTGATGTATTGCATGTTCAGATATTCATACCACAAAATATTAATAAAATCTATAATAGCATCTCGTTTTAATTTAAATAATACTGAAAATGGCAAAATCTTACACATAACGACTTTAAAATGCACAATGTTTATAAAAGCATAAAAAACACATTTGAGACTAAGCAAATCCTTAGCGCTGTGTTGTTGACATACAGGTCTGAGTTTTCCGGGGCCGGATCCGTCCGGAGTGAGTCTCAGCGGCTGAGAGAAGCCTGGGCTCTCTGGACTCAAGCTGGAATTGTGATCTAAACCAAATGAAAAACATTCTCAAATGAAAACACTGACAGACTCAAATACACAGAGGAACACATGACGCAGTATCTGTGGTGACTAGTGTCTTACTATGAACGGCAGCTTTCTGCGGGATGGGCAGTTTGAGTTCTCCGTTGACAGACGGCGAGCGGGGTAGCGAGGGGGCGCTGCTGGTCTCGGGGCTCGTGTACGGACTGCAGGGCGGCTGCTCATACAGCGGCAGAGGAGGAAGCGATGAATGAAGCCTTTGGCACGGGGACACCTGGAGACGACAACGCATGTTAGCTTGCTAAGCTAGCGTATCCTTGCCAAGTCTACCAAGTAAGTAAATCCTCTCAGTGTCAGATAATGTTAATATACACTAGCGTTCAAAAGTTTGGGGCCAGTAAATGAAATTAGTATTTCTATTTAGCAAGGACGCATTAAATAGATCAAAAGTGCCAGTGAAGACCTTTACAAAAGATTTCTATTTCAAATAAATGCTGTTCTTTTGAGCTTTCTATTCATCAAAGAATCCTGAGAAATAAAATGCATCACGGTTTCCACAAAAATATGAAGCAGCACAACTGTCTTCAACATTGATAATGATCAGAAATGTTTCATGATCAGCAACTCAGCATATTAGAATGATTTCTGAAGGATCATGTGACACTGAAGACTGGAGGAATGATGCTGAAAATTCAGCTTTGATCCTAAATTAATTATTTTAATATATATTCAGTTATTTGAAATTGTAATAATATTCTACAATATTACTGTTTTTCCTGCATTTGTAGTCAAATAAATGCAGCCTTGGTGAGAATAAAAGACTTCTTTCCACAAATATTTAAACAGTAGTTTACGGTGTTTTATTATAATTATTAAATTATAGAAAACTCTGAATCATATTAAGATATTCAACTATCAAAGAACAAGTTTATTATTATTTTAGGCATAACAAACGACATAATTTAGCATCGTTATATGAAAAATTAGAATTAGTATTTTAGAGAGTCAAGTAACGAATTATATGATTAAAGTACACATTAAAGTACAGTTTTATTATGACTGTATTTACATGATTAGCTCCACCAAGATGAGAATTGCTTTGATGTGGCCGGATGATGTTAATTAGAGGAAGGAAGCAGCCATGCCTGTAATCAACAACACCAGGCCTCGGACATCTGCAGAAGTTTGAGGTCAGATCTATCTATCTATCTATCTGTCTGTCTGTCTGTCTGTCTGTCAATTGGTACTTTTGTTTAGCAAGGGTGCATTAAATTGATCAAAAGTGACTGAAGTCATTAATAATGTTACAAAGTTTTCGTTTTCAAATAAATGCTGTTCTTTTGAACTTTCTATTCATCTGTGAATCCTGAGAAATAAAATGCATCACGGTTTCCACAAAAATATGAAGCAGCACAACTGTCTTCAACATTGATAATGATCAGAAATGTTTCATGATCAGCAACTCAGCATATTAGAATGATTTCTGAAGGATCATGTGACACTGAAGACTGGAGGAATGATGCTGAAAATTCAGCTTTGATCCTAAATTAATTATTTTAATATATATTCAGTTATTTGAAATTGTAATAATATTCTACAATATTACTGTTTTTCCTGCATTTGTAGTCAAATAAATGCAGCCTTGGTGAGAATAAAAGACTTCTTTCCACAAATATTTAAACAGTAGTTTACGGTGTTTTATTATAATTATTAAATTATAGAAAACTCTGAATCATATTAAGATATTCAACTATCAAAGAACAAGTTTATTATTATTTTAGGCATAACAAACGACATAATTTAGCATCGTTATATGAAAAATTAGAATTAGTATTTTAGAGAGTCAAGTAACGAATTATATGATTAAAGTACACATTAAAGTACAGTTTTATTATGACTGTATTTACATGATTAGCTCCACCAAGATGAGAATTGCTTTGATGTGGCCGGATGATGTTAATTAGAGGAAGGAAGCAGCCATGCCTGTAATCAACAACACCAGGCCTCGGACATCAAACCCACTCAGAAACACACAGTAAGTGTGGACATAGAGACTCAGACTGAGTTCTGCTCGTCTCGCCTGTGTGTCTGTTCCCCAGTGAGTGTCTCCGTTCTCTGAGGCGGTCAGGTCCTCCACCAGCACGGACGGAAAGACGCCCACTCGTCCGTTAAACTCGCCCTCCCAGAAGCCGTCGTCCTCCTGGTTGTCCTTGTTGAGGATGCGGATGATGGCTCCCTCAGGGAATGACAGCTCATCATCCGTCTGACCCTCGTAGTCGTACATGGCCTTGACAAAACTCACTGGGAGAGACGAAGAAGAAAAGAAAGAGGTTGTTAATATGCCTCGGTCAGGTTAGACGGCATACTGGATGTAATGCAGGTAAAAATGAGGCTGTGAGGGATCGACTCGCAGTCTTTACAATGGCACGCACTGTTTAAAGGTCTGAGATCAAGTCATTTTCACAGCTTGCAACTTTCAAAAGTGTTTTATGGAGTTTTTGTCTGCTAAAAGTTTGGGGTCTGTAAGATTTAATTAAAAAAAGTATTTTATGCTCACAGAGGATACATGTATTTGACCAAAAATAGAGTAAAAACAGCAAAATATAATTACAATTTAAAGTAACTCTTTTCTATTTGAATATATGCGACCCTGGAGCACAAAACCAGTCACAAGTAGCACAGGTATATTTGTAGCAATAACCAAAAATACATTGTATGGGTCGAAATTATAGATTTTTCTTTTATGCCAAAAATCATTAGGATATTACCAGTAAGTAAAGATCATGTTCCATGAAGATATTTTGTAAATGTCCTACCGTAAATATATCAAAACTTAATTTTAGATTAGTAATATGCATTGCTAAGAACTTCATTTGGACATATTTACAGGCAATTTTCTCAATATTTTGATTTTTTTTGCTCTCTTAGATTCCAGATTTTCAAATAGTTGTATCTAAAATATTGTCCTATCCTAACAAACCATACATTAATGGAAAGCTTATTTATTCAGCTTTTAGATGATGTCTAAATCCCAATTTCAGAAAATTGACCCTTATGACAAGGGTCACATATGTTAAAATGTAATTTATTCCAGTGTTCAAATCTGAATTTTCAACATCATTACTCCAGTCTTCAGTGTCACATGATCCTTCAGAAATTATTCTAATATACTGATTTGCTGCTCCAGAAACATTTCTGATTATTATCAATGTTGAAAACAGTTGTGCTAAAACTTAAAGAGGAAGCATTTGTTTGAAATTTAAATATTTTGTAACATTATAAATGTCTTTTCTGTCACGTTTGATCACTTTATTGCATCCTTGATGAATAAATTGTTTTCTTTCAGACATGTCCAATCATTTTTTGGACAATTTATTTCCAGGCTGATTCCCTGATATTTCCAAGTTCTCCATGTTTGTGAGAAACCAGACCATGTCATAAAAAACAAAACAAAAACAAAACCTAGTAATACGTCCAAAAAACACCAACACAGTAGTAGCATGACACATTTTCATTAATAAAGGTCAGAATGAACATTTAGATGCATTGTGACTCACATCATCACCCACCCACACAAACCATCAGCATTCATCCGTCTGTGTGTGTGTGTGAGAGACTCACTGCTGCTGTCTCCGTTGAAGCTGCCTGATGCCAGCTCAGGCTCAGTGGAGTTGCTGGAGGAGTGTGAGCGTGCGTCCAGAGCAGCGAGGGACTGGAGCATGCTCAGGACGCTGTTGGATGTGGGGAACTGCAGGTACTTCTCTGGAACGTAGCCCACCTGACCGGACTTATTCCGCGCCTGGAACCAACCATGACAACATTCAGCAGCAGTCACCCAAACACTTTAATCCAATTTTCTTCATTGATTTTGGGAGAAAAAAATCAGTAATTGATCTAAACATGATAAATCTGTGAAACAGAGCTAAAAGAATAATCAAATGATTAAAAATAAAAATAATCAATTGATAATAATCACCAAAATATTTAATAATCAAACATGCAAGGACAAAGTCCCACATGGAATCATCACCGACTCCCGCAGAATTCAAACAACCATCATTCAAACAGTTTGCGAATGGAACTTTCGGAATAACACTGGAATTCAAATGGAGTTTCTGCACTAATTTTGGAGTGAAAAATCTCTGGGATGAACCTAAACATAGTAAAATGCGTTAAAGCTTGCAAGAAATGAAAATTAATTCTAATATTTTTAAATGAATGCTATAGATTGTATTGTGAATGATTTTTATTGTGAAAAGATGTTGCTATTCTGTTTTATTGCGACTTTAAACAGAGCTAATGAATTCTCAGATTATTTATAATAATAATAAAAAAACAACTAAACTAACAAAAAATGATTAAAACTCATAAACAGGCCCAAACGGAATTCAGCGGAAAGTTCCACAGTTTTCCAAAGAATTCAACCAACTGTCATTCTAAACGTTTGTGTGCAGAACTTTTGGAATAATTGGAATTCGGTGTAAATCACACATTACGAGACACACAAAAATCCTTTTCTTCTGTAGATCTTATTGAATTACAATCTAATTGAAATAAACTTCAGCAGGTTGTGTTGAACTGCTGAAATAAGCAATGGTTTAAATGGTTTACCTTCACCCAGTCCTCCATGTCTCCATCTTCTATAACCTCCAACATCTCATGCTCATCGATGGTTAGTTCATCAGGCTGAGAGGCCTGAGAGAAAGAGAGAGGTAAAACACTGTTGAGCAATGAGAGGTCACTGTGCAGGTTAATATTTTCCCACAAATCAGCTGACATTTTAGCAGTTTTCCAGACACAACCTTTACAAACAAGAGAATGATGCAGGAAAATGCAGGGGTGTAGCAACCATTTTCACTGACTTCAACACGGTTTAGTAGATAATCATTACAATTTTAAAATATTTATTTTATTCGGCTGCAGAATGACGAATAAGAATAGGAAGCACACAATGCACACATGACAATTAATATTCATAAGCCAAGCTGCTGGGCAAGTAGGAGAAAAATGTGACCAACAGAGATTTTGACTTTGACTAATGCTATTGCTAAGCTAATGTTTCCAAATACATTTGAACAATTGCAGGGGGGGCAGAAATTTGAGACTTATCTCAACAAGGTCAACAATGTTAGAAATCAAACAATGCCAAAGTTCATGAACGTTTGATTTTTTTAGATGGTATCATATGCATAAAACATTGAAGAGATGCTGATGAGGTTTATTACATGATATTTATATACTACATTACAGTATTTATTAATATTTGAATTCAATTTTTATATTTTAGTCATTTTTTGTGTTTTTGTCATTTCCATACATTTATTTAAATATCTCTATTTAGTTTTAACTTCATTTTCAGGTTTTTGTTTTAGTCATTTTAGTGCTTCAACTCATTTTAACTTAGAACTGAGTACTTCAACTTACCACTTACTAGTACTTCAGCTTATTTCAGTTAGTTGCCAAGGCAACATTTTCAATTCTAGTTTAAGAGTTTGTTTTCTCATCTAATATTCATATTTCATTTTATTTCAGCTTTATTTCAATGAAAACGAATACATTTGTAATAGTTTGATCCTAAGCCCCAGCTAAATGTGTTTTTAAATAAATCAATAAATAAATGTACTTTGACAAATATTTAAATATGAAATATTTATAGTTTATCAATATTATGTATAATTTATAATAAACAATAATAAATAAAAAAACTTTTTTGTTTGTAATAAATGTTAAATAAAATTTAATTAATACATTATAAACATTTTTCTAAACATAAATTAATAAGTATTACTTTATAATATAATTTTATGCATAATTTATTATTAATAAAAAACTTCTTGAACTTTTTTTGTTTTTATTTATAATAACATGAAATTATATTAAAACATGATTAATATTTATTATAAATTAGATTTGATACTAGTATACATTTTTTTAAGTTGACGTTTTTCATCTAATATTTATATTTACATTTTATTTCAATGAACAAAAACTTGTTTTAATAGTTTTAGTTAACAAAATCATAACTGGTCCACACTTTTTAGATAATTCTTAAGCCCGAGTGAAATGAGTCGGTGTCTTTTACCTTGTATGAGTAGAACACCTTGCAGGTGAGCGGGTAGTTCCTCAGGGTTCCTGAAGGACTCGAGCTGCTGTCGTCGTACGTCTCCATGTTCTCTTCTAATTCTTCTCCTTCCTCTCTGTCCAAATCCACCGTGGTCTACAGAGACACCACAATGAGCGTCACCACATGGACAAACAGCACAGCTCACTTGTTGGCTCAGTATTGGTCAATAACCTTCAGAAAGTTTGGCAGAGGGCTTTTTTGTGTGAGAAAATACAACGGCATGCAACAAACAGCTCAACAGACCAAAATTCAATAGGTGTGTGGACTTTACTTAGTATCCGCCCACTCTTATAGGATAATCTCATTGGTCTAGAGAGGATCAGGTGACCATTTTTCCCAGGAGACAAAACGTGGCAAACAGAAGAATAAAATCATCAACAAAGGACACAGGAAATGGACACTCATACCTTTACAGGTGTTCAATGTGCATCTCACATAACCGGATTTAACTGGGTACAATACCGGAGGAAAACTGATCCCGTGTCAGTCAGTGAAGGTCAACAGAACTGAATCATGGGACCAGACGAGGTCACTGTAATCTGGAACCTGTGTTGTGGTGGGCGGAGCCTGATCTACAGACCACACCCACTGCTGACATAAAACAGCTTGTGACGAGGTAATAAAGATTAGACTGAGTGTGAGAAAGCACTTTGAGGTCACTGTTATCTTAACCCTATAAAGCCTACTGTCTCAAGATTGAAATGGAAATTTCTTAAGGCCTCTAAGTTATCAAATCCAGTGGTACACCCAAGGTCTTCTGATTAACAGCTTTAAATACTTTTTTAGCAAGTAAAATGTCTTTTAGTTCAGCTTGTTCTTCACGGTGAAATCTTTAATGATTTTTATAAAGTAAATGTAAGAAAAGCTTTATTGTTTGCAATATTTCAATATTACTGGAATGAAGGTTTACTTGATTTTCTATCCATTGCAACAAAAATCATGTTGAAATGTATCAATAAACGGTTCAATAAACTGCTGCATTCAAAAAAAAAAAGATAAATATATATTTTTTTACTATTATTGAATATGTCAGGCTTTACAGGGTTAAAGCCTAATTTCCACAAAGATGTGTGTAAACTATCTATAATAACTTTCTCTTTTCATTTCATATATGCTTTTATCATCTCCTCTCATCCTCGCATCCTAAAATATCCTCATCTGAAAATAAACCGAGGGACTGAGATCAGTTATTCCAGGTTTCCCAAACTCGCATCAGTTGCTGTGGTCTCTTCTCGTCTTTAGCTTTCTTATGTTCTGTTGTAAATCTCTCCATCTCTGTCTGTGTGCTGCGGGGCGCTGTGAGCTGAATATTAAACCACAGACGGAGGTCAATCTGTCTGTGCTGTGGGCTAAACTCTGCTATGTTATTAATATTTCTGCCGTCTTACCTAAAATCACTCAATCTTTACAATGACCTTGAGGCTCCGTGCTTCACACTATGTTCGTGTTTTAGCCTCGCAGTACTTCACACTTGTGCTTAACATTGCTGCACTGTTCTCATTCTTTACTCAAGTACTATGGAGTATATAAACTTGTACTCAAATTTCACCCCCGATTAGTCAACTTGCAGCACATGACGCTCTTCTAGTCTGCAGAAATTTGCACACCATAGATTTGCTCAACAACCAGACTTCAGGTGTGCAAAAAGTGACAACTAGCTAAAAAAAAATGTAACAGCAGAAAGGCTTAAGAAAAAAGACTACTTTTATTGTTTATTAATTTAGCAGCTGCATTTATCCAGAAAAAGAGAGAATAAGATTATTATTTTAATTATTTTGTAAAATAGGAGCTTTTTTTGTAGTATGTGCCTTTGTTTATGGTTGTGGATTACTAAGTGCTTGCAGAAGAGGTGTGTCTTTATATATGTACTAAAAATAAATGTAAAAATGTATATTTACAATTCTTAAATACAATAATAATAATACATTTTTAAATATAATGAATTATAAACATAATGTCTATTTATATATTATAAAACTAAAGTCAAGTAAAAATATCTGTTTTTAATTGTAATAATATAAATATAATAATAATGATAAATACCTATAATTTTTAAATATAATTAATATATAATAAAAATGTGTATTTATTAAAAACAAGTTACAAAAATGTATAAATATAATTAAAATATTAATATAAACAAAAATATTATATTATACATATATAAATATTACAATATAATTTTTTTAATACAATAAAAATAATCGAATATTCATACATTTGAAATATAATAAATACATCATATAAACCTTTTATAATAAATAAACAGGACAGCTGTCTGCATTTCACCAACCACCGTCTCAATAAATGCCGCAAAATATTCCTCCATTTCATTTGTTGACAATGGTCGACTCTTCTGTTACAGTGTGTATTTATATATTATAAAACTAAAGTCAAGTAAAAATATCTGTTTTTAATTGTAATAATATAAATATAATAATAATGATAAATACCTATAATTTTTAAATATAATTAATATATAATAAAAATGTGTATTTATTAAAAACAAGTTACAAAAATGTATAAATATAATTAAAATATTAATATAAACAAAAATATTATATTATACATATATAAATATTACAATATATTTTTTTTAATACAATAAAAATAATCGAATATTCATACATTTGAAATATAATAAATACATCATATAAACCTTTTATAATAAATAAACAGGACAGCTGTCTGCATTTCACCAACCACCGTCTCAATAAATGCCGCAAAATATTAGAATAATAAAGTGTGTAAACTGCACCAAAAACACGAAAGCATAAGTGGTCAAATGTGCTTTAGTCTTATAGTGTGTACTTGGCATAAATGGCACTATTCCACCCAGAACTCATAACTCACTGTCACATCTTCTAGCATCTCAAAGGGATTGGGGTCTGTGTGAGTGCATCTGTTGAGTTCAGGGGAACGTTTGTCTGCTGTGATCAAGATTAGTTCTCTCTGCTGTGGCAACTGTTTGTTTAGGCTGGTCTGAAAACAATGGCGCTGACAGAAACAGGAAGGAGCGGAGCGGGTTGAGGAGGCTGGCAGGACTCTTTTATCAAATGCATGAGAACAAAATCCCACCTCAACTGCATCATTTGAAATGGAAAGTGAGAGAATCTGCATGTAAACTCTTTGATCTCACCGACAGAGAGAGGTCGTGGGTGGTGAGGGGGGGCAGCGAGGCCCAGCGCTCGTTCTCCAGCTCTTCCATCACCTGGTTCAAGGCGCTCTTCAGCCACGTGTCCACAGAAACTCCCACCTGCCGCAGGAGGTCCAGACACGCTTCTGCTTTCAGCTTTAGCGTCTGGAAAACACAAAGACAGACAGTCCTGTTCATACATCTACTGCTTATGAATGAATAACTAATTGTCCAGTGTGGTTCAGTTCAGTCTGGTGTGGTTAATCTTAAGAAAACTAAAACTACTAAAAATCTTTTGTGTTAACGGAAAAAGAGCTGAAATAAAATAAAAGTAGTAGTCTTGGCAACTAACTGAAATATGTGTAAGTACTATAATTTCTAAAACTAAAATAAAAATAAATTAGAAATATACATTAAAACAGTTGAAATAAATCTACTGAATATTTTATAATAAATATGTACGTTGAAGTAGTAAATTACTAAGAGTGAAGTAAAAATAAATTACTAGCATACAAACAAATATTTAAATAGAAAATTACTAAATTGCTAAATAGAAATATTTCAAAACTAATAAAAAAATTGAAATTAAAACTGAAAATAAAATGAAACAAACTAATTTAAAATAAAGAGATAGAAATAAGTTGAAGTACGAAAATGACTAAAACTGAAATAAAAATAAATGAAAGATAAATAGAAATATACATTAATATTAATAGTTGAAATAAATCTACTGAATATTTTATAATAAATGTTTATAAATATGTAAGTGCAAGTAGTAAATTATTAAGAGTGAAGTAAAAATAAATGACTAGCCTACAAACAAATATTTAAATAGAAAATTACTAAATTGCTAAATAGAAATATTTCAAAACAAACTAATAAAAAAATGTAAATGAAAACTGAAAAGATAAAAAGTAATTTAAAATAAAGATAGACAGATAGAAATAAGTTGAAGTACTCAAATGACTAAAACTGAAATAAAAATAAACGAAAGCTAAATAGAAATATAAAAAGAAAAAACTAATAAAAATGACAACAGTACATAATAAAAAGATGAAAACTAATCAAATTAAAACTAAACATAAAAAACGAAATAAAAGCTTGTCTGTTCATACAAAAGCAACCAAAATTAGAATTATTAAAGTATTTTTGTTAATTGAAAAAGAGCTGAACTAAAAAAAAAAAAAAAAAAATTACATGTAAAACATGAAGAATGACCATTAAAATATTGCGTTGGAAACTAACTGAAATAAGTTGAAGTACTAAAATGATTAAAATTAAAACTAAAATAAAAATAAACAAAAGCTAAATAGACATTAAAAACCACACAAACTAACAGAACTGACATAAGTGCATAACAAAATTACTAAAAAAAAAGGACAAATACAATGAAAACTACAAATAAAAATAAACAGCTTACATATACAGTAATTTTCAAGCAACAAGTAAGTTGTCCATACAAAAATGTGAAATTATGCCTTGGCAATTAACTGAATTAAATATGATGAAATACTAAAATTAATAAAACTGGGGGGTGGGGGGGGGGATTAAAGCTAAACAGAAATATAACAACACTCATAAAAAAAGACAAAAGCATATAACAAAATCTTAAAACTAAAATCTATAATTCAAAATACAAATAATACTATATTACTATAAAAATATGACTAAAATAACATTGCCTCAGTCCAGGTTGACCAACCTCACATTCAAAATGCAATTTTGCAGTCACTTTTTGCAATGAAATTGAGTGCTGAAAACCGAAGGGTGTCAGATTGATTCTAAAACAAACTGTGTGTGAATGTAGCTTTAAAACAGGACTGACTGAATGAAAGTAGCCTCTGAAAGCAAAAAGCTGCATTTTAAAAGACAAGTTAATGTCAGACAGAGAAAAACAAACAAGATAAAACTGCTGGGAGCACGAGTGTCCCGTCCCGTCATAACGTCTGGGGTAGCTGTGCTCATTAGTCAGGTGAGGCGTCTAATCTTTGAGGATCCTACAGCTGTTTCTCATTATCAGCCAAACTTTCTGAAAACTCATCACTTTCAGTTTAGCCAACAAACAGCTTTCAGAAGCCATTTCAGTGTGGACTCCCTCAGTCATTCATTTCTGTGTAATTCTGATGGGACAAGAAATTTCAAAAGAAATAATTAAAATGCAATTATACTTTTAATATGTGTTGATGAGTAGCCTAAACACAGATTTCTCTGGCACACTGCCTGCTGCCAAATATCAGCTTAACATTTCCAAACGCAACTTTAGGTTTCATTCCTTATTCTGTTTGTTGTGTCTTTGCTGTTTGTCCATTAGTTCTTAATGGGGTTATTAAATATTTAATTGTTTGTAAGAACTAATGGAGAACTACAATTTGGCTTCAAGCGTTCTGAGTTCAAGAGAAAAAAACAAAGATGGTGTTTTATCTACGACATCTAGTCCATTAAATTCTCTGTAATTACTTATTGTCGTTAATTTGTCTCATCCAAAAATGTCAATTCTGTCATCATTTGCTCACTCTCGTATTGTTCCAAACCCATATGACTTCCCAATAAGGAATATGCACTTATGCATATTCAAATTTGGTGGGATTTGATCCGTCACAAGACATGCAAGAACCAATTTGTTTGGTGTCAATGATGACAAACCAGATAAAATGATTTGAATGCATGCATGCATAAAACTTGAGAGCATCATTTTTAGGGATTAAAATGTTCAATTTTAAGCTATTGCATGACTTACGAAGGCTTGGAACATATCACACTTTTATGGTTCATTTATTGTTTGTTATTGCTCTTGGTCATTGAATTATTAAATTTATTGAACTTAAATTGATTTATTTCAAATAGTTGCCAAGGCAGCATTTCAAATTTTTCATAAAAAAATACTTTAATTTATTTCAGCTCTTTTTCAGTTAAGGAAAATGATTTTTAATAGTTTTAAGTTGAAGTACTAAATTACTAAAACTGTAATAAAATACATTAAAGCCAAATAGAAACATTTAAAATACAAACAAATAAAAAATAAAGTACAAAATTTTACAACTTAAACCAAAATTAAAATAAAAAAAGGATAAAAATACTAATTCAAAATAAAAATGGATAGAAATACGTTGAAGTTGAATTACTAAAATGACTAAAACTGAAATAAAAATAAATCAAAGCTAAACCAAAATAAATAAAAAAAACAATAAAAATGTCAAAACACTTAACAAAAATTAAAATGAAAACTGAAAATAAAAAAAGCTAATTAACAGATAGATTGTCCTGTTCATAGTTTACATTTACTGTAGTATACAAACCAGTTGTCCATTGTAGCCCAGTGTTGTTATTGTAAATTAAAACTATTAAAAATGTTTTCATTAATGGAAACACAGCTGAAATAAAAGAAAAAAAAGAATATAGCATTTTTATGGCTCATTCATCTCTTAATCATTGTATGCTGCCAGGACATGGAAAAGCCATTCAAAATATTCACAGAATTCCTTCTTCAAGGAATAATGAAGTCATATGGGTTTGGAGCCACGTGAGGGTGATTAAACTATGACACAATTGTCATTTTTGGATGAACACTTCCTTTAATATATAATCTATACGAGAGGTCAGAGGCAAGGCCAGCAGAGGGCGCCTCGCTGCTGGATTCATGTGTAAAGACACGGCAGGACATCTTCGAGGAGAAGACACATTGATCAGACAAAGAGACTGACAGCCTGTCTCTGAACAGATCGATAGAGAGAGCTCTGTTTGGAAAGGGAAATGCATGCATTACAGAAAGACAGACAGACATTTGGGACATCATTAAAGGGTTAGTTCACCCAAAAATGAAAATTCTGACAAAGTAGTCTGTGTGACATCAGTGGTTCAACTGTGAAGTTACAAAGCTACGAGAATACTTTTTTGCATATAGAAAACAAAAATAACGACTTTATTCCACATTTTCGTCTCTACTGCATCACTTGTGGACGCACGTTCACGACAGTACCATATACGTGAGCGTGTGGCGGCGCTGACCCAGATCCGGCATAATGACGTGATCATTGACGTCGTCTTCGTAACTTTTTGTTACAGTTGTACAAGGGTGAGTAATTAATGACAGAAATTTCATTTTTGGGTGAACTAACCCTTTAAGCACTTCTGCCTTGTTTGGTCTAATAAAAACAAATGAAATGCTACTCAAATAAATGCACTATACAAAACTATTCTGTGCAAACATACACGTGTTTACAGCACAAGTAAACACAGACGGATGCCATCAAGCTCTACATAGTAAAAAAAGATTTTTTGCAGTTGAAGTACATTTACAAGAAAACACTTTAAAATTTCATGCAATAAATTTCATTTACGATCAATTTCTGAGTGAAAATTGATTCTACATCAGTTTTTCTTTTTTCAATGTATTTGACTTACGCACTATATTCCAAGCCTTCTGAAGCGATATGATGCATTATCCAAGGAAAAGAGAAAAATAAAAGCTAAAACTCATCTCCAGTCCACTCTTTTACTGTAGGGCAAAAAGCAGCGTGAACATCCTGCTAAACTTCTCCTTTTGTGTTCCTCGGAAGAACATGATGAGCATCATTACGTCACCTCTGCTTTGCGGATGCTCTCCTTGGCCTCCTCTATTCGGAATTCCAGCTCATTCCGGCTCTGTTCCGTGGGCGGAGTCCCGAGCGTCTCGCATTCCTCTAGAGCCTGCCATAAAAACAAATTACCGTTCAATCAGCTCAGTTCAATTAGCTCATCAAGCAACTAAGCTAAGAAAAAACAGCATCAGACCACATTTCCTGCCACTAATCTAACAATCGCACAGGACACGCATAACGTTTAACGCAGTGATTCACATTCCTGAATTCCCCTGAATCTCACAAAAACTTTTAGAAACGATGAGGTCATATTTTACCTCAGAATTAAAAGGAAAAAAAGAAGATGTTACAAATTTAGTAACATTGTGACTTTTTCATGATTATTAAGCACATTTCTCTTTCAAACTATTTTGTACATTTGAAAGAAAGTATACTGTTCTACCACTTTTATTTTGATTATTAAATATAATATTGCAATACAACAAATATTGTATAATATTGTACTGCAACAATTTGGGCCTGGAACTCACCGAAAAGAAAAGAAAAGAACAAATTATAGTAAAATAAATAAAGTAAAAAAAAAATTAAAAATTAAATAAACTAAAATAAAAAAATAAATAAGTAAAGTAAAAATAAAATAGTGAAGTTCACTAAAATAGTAAAAACATTTTTAATTTCTTTTAATTTTGTGGAATTATGTGACCTGGATGGATTTTGAGATTACACCTGCTCCTGTAAAACAGTTTATGTTTTAGTCATCCGTAATTAAATTATTAATTTGCATCTCAACAGAATTTATATCAAATCCTCAAATGTAAAATATCCAGAATTTGGGGCTGGATCTCACAGAATTGTCATAAAAATAAAATAATATTGTATAATACTATACTGCAATATGCTTTATTGTAGATATAAAAATACTGTATAATTAACATGCAACAAAAAATCTCCACTGAGAATAATGCAAATGACAAAAATAAATAAATAAATAAATTGGGGGGGGGGATCCTCAAATGTAAAATTTCCAGATTTAGGGTTAATTTCATTTATTTATTTATTTTTTAATTTTGTGGATTCATGTGACATGAACATGATTGTGAAATTAAACCTTATGTCACATCATTTGTAATTACTATAAAATTATGAATTTGCATCTCGATACTTACAAAAGATTTTTAAGTGTTTAAGTGTGTGGTTTGTCACAGATGTTGTTTTGGAGTGTAAATGCGTGAGTGTGACATCCAGCGCCTCTCACCCGTTTGTAATGGATGATGTTTTTGTGTTCGCGAGCCACACGTGTGGCCCATTTCCTCGCTTCTTTGTTGAGACTGTGTTCTTCGGTGGTTCCCGTCTCCGATTCCAGCTGTCGACTCTGACACACACACACACACACACACACACACACACACACACACACACAGAACTGGTTACCACAGCAACACACACCTGCCGGAATCACAGGTCTGAGATCAGACTCTTTACATTCACAATTAAAAACACAAAAGCACAGATCCAGTGCTGAGAACATTTCAACATCTCTGATATCAGACCTGAAGCACAGGAGGATTTGTTAATCAACTCAAATCAACCAACCTACTTGGATTAGCAGAGGTTTAGTGGGAAAAGATGGTTAACAAACGACAGGTCTGAGGATTGTGGAGGAAAAAAGGTTGCTTGATGCTTCTGTCTAATGATAAGGGATGCAATACAACATAAATCATTTTTTTAGGAGGCGAGTTGAGGCTCATTGTGAAACGTGCATGTACAGTAAAATCTAATGAACTCATATTTCATTTAGGTTGTTACAAAGTCTTTTCAAATCTCAAGTCTGTCTCTTTCTCAGCATCATTCCAGGTGTCATCAACTAATTATACGTCTCTCCCATGCATTTATCTCTGAGCTTAAACACTTGAAAACAATATGCATTTAGACAAAAGTCTCTTATGAGAGTGTGAAGAAAAATCAACAGGAATCTTTGCTGATCAGTTTATCAGTATACACTAGCATTTAAAAGTTTGGGATTTTTTTCTGTTTTTATTTTATTTTTTCATTTTTCTAAGGATGCATTAATATAGTCAAAAGTACAGTAAAGACATTTATAATATTACAAAAGATTTATATTTCAAATAAATGCTGTTCTTTTGAAAAATTTTGAACATCAGAAAATCCTTAAAAAAAAAAAAAAAAACGTATCAGTTTCCAAAGAAATATGAAGCAGCACAACTGTTTTCAACATTGATAATAATCAGAAATGTTTCATGAGCAGCAAATCAGCATATTATAATGATTTCTGAAGATCACGTGACACTGAAGACTGGAGTAATGATGCTGAAAATTCAGCTTTGATCACAGAAATAAATTACAGTTTAAAATATATTACAGTTGAAAACAGATATTTTAAATTGTAATAATATTTCACTTTTTTTTTTTTTATCAAATAAATGCAGCCTTGGTGAGCAGAAGAGACTTCTTTCAAAACATAAAAAAAACAAACTTTTGAACAGTAGTGTATGTTACTGAAAAGGGAAATAATCATCATAATCAAATTAGAATATATAATTCATCATCTTTCATTAAATTTAAGAACTTTCTCCATCTGTGAAACAACACTTCTTCAACAATCTCTTTTATTTTTCATTGCCTTGATAAATAAATCCCACCCTACATATTCCTTTGGTTGAATATTGCATTTCACTCACAAAAATGTCATTATAAAAATAAAATGGGTTGCAATGCCAAATTCATGTTAACTTTAAACACTGCAGTATATTAAACATTACACATTAAATCAAAATATCTGTGGTTTTTAGTCCATGCCTTGTCATCTATTTACATTTTACTTATTTTAGAAGTTGACTAAACAAACATTAGAATGTATGTGTATTTTACTAAAAGACAACTGAGCACTTTTCTAAAAAACAAAAAAGCCCTTTAATCTGACCGGTCTCATATTTATCCTCCAATAGAAAATAGCTACCATATTCTGTTCAATTCTATAAGAACAACACGTGCAAATGGCAGTATCCTGTGAGAAGAGTGGCGTATGATCTGACAGTATCGCTGACACTGCATTCTTGCATATGTGAATATTTGAGTCTGACAGCACTGATCAATACAAACTCAATCAGAGCGCTTTAACACAAGCATCTTCACTCGATATTGCCGCATCAATCTGATATCAGCACTAGTCACGGCTGACAAGCGTTTCTCGAAAGGGGGAAAAAAATGCATCCAAACATCGCTCTCCTTTTTTACGTCTTGCTGTTTTTCCTCTGGCCGTGACCTTAAACAGATGTGGTGAATGTGTTTGAGGCATGCTGGGTTGCCAAGTCTGCTGGGAAACACATGACAGTCTGCAGGGTCTCCATCTGGATCAGAGGCGCTCACGAAGGCCTAATCAATCCTATGTGCCTCTGCTTCAAACACTGAGACATGCTTTCTGGGAGAGCGTGATGGAATGCGTATGACTTTGGCACTTTTATATTATGAAAAATTAACCTGACTAAATAGAAATAGAAATAGAAATTTACGGCACTTTGTTGTTCTAGTTATTTTCCTATAGTGGCTAATGATGAAGTCTCGGTTAATAAATAGAAATATCTATCTATCTATCTATCTATCTATCTATCTATCATGTACACATAAATTACAATATTTATTAACATATTAATTAATACACATAATGTGTAATACATAAGGTGTAATACACATTAACATCATGCATTTCTGTAAAGCTGCTTTGAAACTGTGTAAAAAAGCATTACACCAAATAAAACTGACTCGACTATATAATATAATATAATTAATATAATATAATATAATATAATATAATATAATATAATATAATATAATATAATAAAATAAATTCTGCACTGCTGGTGGCACCCAATACAGAACTGTAAAAATAATGACATTAAAAAAAGAAAGTTTTCAAACTCCTGCTATTGGTCAGACAAACAGAAAGTACTGGCCTACAGTCAAACCACTGGCTGAGCCAATTGGGCTGCTAGCGGTGCAAACATTACACACTTCACGTTTAAATGTAACAAAACATGCATGCAAAGAACAACAACAAAAACAACAAGTTGATGATGGCTGCACGAGAATGATGCATGATGGGAAATCAAGTCCAACAGACAGTGTGTACCTGCGCCAGAGTCATTCTCATCACACTGACCGCCGATGGCTCAATGTCCACCAACTTCTGCACAGAGCTCAGAGTCTGAGCCGGAGAGGAGGAAAGATGGGCACACACACAACACACACACACACACGCACGCACGCACGCACGCACGCACGCGCGGTGGGATTAAGAGAGGGTTAGAAACAGACTGTTAGAGGACAGAAAAACAGGGTTAGAAACAGCAAAGCAGTCAGAAAGATGTTTAGAGACGTTAACGCTAGCAAACACAATACATACTAACTACTAGAGCTGTGAGAGAGGACAATCACACTACAGGATTCAACACTGAACTACAGGAAGATGGAGGGAAGAGAGAGAAAGATAAAGAGAGCGAGCAAATGCTAACCATACAGTTACTTGGGGAGCGTTTGATAGTGATTAAAGGCTGATTGATTAATTGCTGTTAATAATTTAATTGATTAGAACTCAATTAAAATTAATTTAATTGAAGTTTAATTGCAACATATAATCATTGCAGTTAATAGTGTTCACTGTCTGTTTGATTACATGTCATTAACTAACTGCATGATTTTTACTGTACATTTCTGCCATATAGACATCAACTTGACATAGTCACCACTGATAAGCTACTACTAAATATAATGTAGAAACTTTAAAATAGATGGCCAAAGATGAAGATTTGATTTAAGTTAATTAACATTACTTTATTAAATAATATATAAAGTAGCATGTTGAGTATTTTACGATCCACACAAAATAAAGTAGTAAAGAGAAACTGCCGAAATATTTTTTTTAAACTTTTTTTTCATTTAGCAGACACTATCCAAAATGACTTCCAAAGCAACAAATCTTAAGAAAGCAATAACATGAGAACAATAAATCTGTAGAAACAGTGTGAAACAGAATAGATTAAAACAGGGAGGAATTTATTAGAGTGAAAGCAAAGAAAAAGTTTTTCATTCTTTTTTTTTTTACATTATATATTTTTTATAATTTTTGTTGTCAACAATAATTAAGGTACTAAAATGAAATTCACACTAAAACGCATTACTAAGCTAATTCCAATACCTTTATTTAAATATATTTAAATTATAGTTAAAAATAGTATAGTAACAATTCAACGATCAGATCATTCATTTTAGTAACTCTACAGCTAATTAATATAATTAATTTAATAAAATATGCTAATTTATCAAAATCTAAAAAAAAACCAACAACTCACAAACAATACTGAGAAAAGCCCTTCAAAAATAGCCTTAACACATTATTATGACAGATGTGTAAACCCTGAACAAGCATCAAACCTTAAATTAAAAACCGAACATTTTACATAAAAAATGGCTTTAGAAGTCAAAATAATTCAATTTCATATTAACAGATGTTCTGGTGTAGATTTAACTGACCAGGCTGGATTGATCACGGTCTCACACAAACATGATTTTCATTTAAGCAGTACTTTCAAGCTTGAATTGCTCCGACAGAAGGATAATTGTTTATTACGAAGTTTATGTATAGGTCGGTGGGCACTGTATTAAATTAGCTAGTTAAGTTAGTTGTTATACCATTAAAGCACACTAAACTGAAATCAAAGTTTCAAATAGGATAGAAGAACGTAGACAGATACAAAGAGGAACACTATGGCTGAGAGAACACGAACTAAATATCAAACACACTGAAGCGTAACGAGAGAACGTTCACAAAACGAGTGGTGATTACAGCCCGAGCAGAGACAGACGAGAGTTTCAACAGCGGGACATTTCTTCATCACCACAGGAACAAGAAATTCTGTTCCCAGAGACTCTCAGATGCGTCAGGCTAAAAATAAAAGGTGATGATGAAATTTGTGAGTTTTTTCTGCAGAGTTGTGAGATAAGTGTCGATGACGTTGTTAACGCTGAATAAAATCTGAAACGTTTGAACACAATTTAAACCTTTAAATAGAGAGAACAACAGAGAGAAGACCAAGACAGGAAGAGAGAGCGCTGATACGCTAAATAATGAAACCAACTAAAAATAAGATGTTTAGGTGAAAACTGGAGGTAGATTCCCTGCCATAACATGGTATAAACTGAACAAAATGTAATTTGGGATGACAGAGAATTGATATATAGATATTCACAATCTAAACTGATTTTATGACTAAAACACACACACTACTGTTCAAAAGTTCCAGGTTGGTTTAATGATTTCACCAAGACTGCATTTATTAAAATACAGTAAAAATGTAAAATACAGTAAAAACAGGAAATATTATTACAATTTATAATATCTATTTTCAACTGTGATATAATTTAAAATGTAATTTATTCCTGTGATCAAAACTGTATTTTCAGCATCATTACTCCAGTCTTCAGTGTCACATGATCTTCAGAAATCATTCTAATATGCTGATTTGCTGCTCAAGAAACATTTCTGATTATTATCAATGTTGAAAACAGTTGTGCTGCTTCATATTTTTTGTGGAAACTATGATAAATTGCATTTTTCAGGATTCTTTGACGAACAAAATTGAAACCATAACATTATAAATGTCTTTACAGTCACTTTTGATCTATTTAACACCTCCCCGCTGGGAAAAAAAGTACTAATTTCTTAAAAAAAAAATCTTACTAACTCAAATCTTTTGAACAGTAGTGCATGATTCCTTGATTGCAGTGAAGTTCGTAAACATGCATGCACGAAACTCACTGTATCGCTATCGCTGGGCTGGAACTGGAAGTCTTGTGCTTTGTGAAACACTGGGTTCTCCTGCAGGAACAGCTGCTGGTTGAAGTCCTGCATCACCTGGAGATAAAAAACACAACTAATTAACAAACATATCAAGATGATGCAAGTGTATCTGAAATGCAAAAATGTTCCTTTAAAGGGAGAGTTCACCCAAAAACTGACTTTTTTCCTTTCTTCTTGGAACATGATTTTGACAGATTTTTTTTGTGCACAATAAATGTTAATATTCTTCAAAATATCTTTTGTGTTCTGCAGAAGAAAGAATGTCATACAGGTTTGTAATGACATAAGGGTGAGTAAATGATGACAAAATGCTCATTTTTGCGTGAACTATCCCTTTAAGATCTTGTGCAGGAAAGATCCTTGCGTTTCTCTCTCTCTCACACACACGCGTCACAATAGTGGTATGTAAAATTAAGCCCCCTTGGGCAGTGAAATGCCCAATGCTCAGACCGATGTGTTTGTCAGCGCAGTGGAGGAATGATGTGTGTGTGTGTGTGTGTGAGGGGATTTCTTCATAGGGGAGCCGATAATGAGGCGCTGGCAAAGGGAATCTATTTCTGAGAATGAAGAAGGAAATTGAGAGAGTGATGAAACTAAGAAAGGAGAGAGAGAGACTCACTCGACTGGACTTCTCCAGCAGGAACTGGAAGGTGCTGTGGACGGCTTGAAACGCTTCCAGCTCGGTCCGACAAAAGGATATCAGATAATCCTTCACATGATCGTATATGTTCCCCTCCAGACCCTAGAGAGAGAGAGACAGACACAGAGAAAGACGAATTACATACTCTGTGTTTGAACTGAAGAAATAACAAATGACCTTGTGCTTTCAGAAAGGGTCAGAGGTTCCAAAGAGTGAAACGAGAATGATAGACATACTACAACTAGACAAAAATAGACAAACAGACAGAACAACAAAACAGACAGAATTACGTACAAAAAAATGACAGAATGGTTGTCAGAACAATAGAATGACAGATAGGAGGAAAAGAATAAACAGAATGACAGAACTATAAAAAACAACAACAGAATGATAGAATGACACAGGAAGACAGAAAAATTGTCAACGACAGACAGAATTATGCACAAAAATGACAGAATGGCTGACAGAACAATAGAATGACAGAATGACAGATAGGAAGAAAAATAGATAGAATGACAGAAATATAAAAAAAGAACAACAGAATGATAGAATGACAGACAGGAAGACAGAACAATAGACAAAATATAGGGAAAAAATGACAGAAAGATAGAACAATAGGCAGAAAAATATAGAAAAACAATAGAATGATACAAAGAACGATAGATAAAATGACAAAGAATGATAAAAACAGATATGGTAGAATAAGGAAAAACAAAGAATGGTTGACGGAATGAAAGAAATATAAAAAAACTATATGACAGAATATAAAAAAGAATGACAGATAAAATGACAGTGATGGAAGGGATGATAAATAACGGTAGAATGATATGTAAATCAAATTTAAAAGGATAGAAAGATACAAAGAAAAACTGACAGGATGAAATGACAGAGAATTAGATAACCACAGACAGAGCAACATGATAGAAATATTGACTGACAAAAAGAATGTCAGACGGAATGATTGAAAAATGACAGATAGAATATACAGAATAACTGAAAATATAGAAAAACAATAGAAGAACCAGAATTAGAAAGCGCTGAACGATAGATGAAATGACAGACAGATACAATAAGAAAAAGAACAAGAAACAAAACAACAGAACTATAGAAAGAATGATAGGGAATTTAAAACAATAGAAAGTAACAGAAAGATATTAAAAACAATAGACAGAATGACAGAATGAACCAACAGAATGATTAAATGATCGAAAAATGACCAAAACAAAACACAGTGTTTGTTGTATGAGAGAAAGAAAGAAGGATAGAACATCCCGTCGGCCCCCTCGTGGCCAAACGAGCGTCGAACAGACGGACTGTGTGACGCTCGGATCAGAGCAGACTGTTCAAACAGCAGCAGCTGCTGGGAAAGGTTAGCCAGTTCAGATTCCAAGGCCTCGACGTGCAAAAACAAAACTCGAAACCTCTGCTTTCCCCCTCCGTCTCCCTCTCTCCCACTCCCTCCATGTTCAGCAGCACTGGGAGGGGATGCATTTTGGAAACAGGCTTTGATTTGTACGAGTGAGCTGGAAATGAGACAGACCCGACCACGAGCTGCTCCGTCGGGTTACAGCAGGTGCCGCCGCTGTCAGGAAGCACTTGAGAGTCGTTTGCGTGAGAGAGATGGAGAAAGGGAGGCTGTGCTTCCTTCTGATAGGATCATGTCTACCTCCACCCACCACACTCAAACTCTATAACACCCGTGTGTGAGAGCCGTGGACTGAGAGCAATGGGACCAGCTTGCTGTGCTTTTCTAGCCTTTCAAAGTTGCAAGAGATTTTAAAAGGAATACTTCAGCCAAAAATGAAAATGCACTCACCATCAGGACATCCAAGATGTAGATGAGTTTGTTTCTTCATCAGATTTGGAGAAGTGTAGCATTCCATCACTTGCTTAGCAATGCATCCTCTGCAGTGAATGGGTGCCGTCAGAATGAGAGTCCAAACAGCTGATAAAAACATCACAGTAATCCACACCACTCCAGTCTATCAGTTAACAGCTTGTGAAAAGCTGCGTGTTCATTAAGGCATTTTAACTTCGAACTGTTGCTTCCAGCTAAAATGCAAATTCTCTATCCATAATAACACTTCCGCCAGTGAAAAGTCCATCTTCTGTTGCCCTCTCACATACAAATGAGACAAATCCACACATATGCACAGACAAATTTATTTGGAACTGTTTTGGATTGCTTTGGTTTGTAAACGGTGCTTGATCTGTGCAGATTTTTCTCCTGATTCAGACCAGATGACTTTTTCACTGGAGAAAGCAATATTTAGCCATTTATAACAAACATGCAGCTTTTCACTTCACAAAACATTAACTGATGGACTGGAGTGGTGTGGATTACTTGTGGTACAGCTGTTTGGACTCTCATTCTGACGGCACCCATTCACTGCAGAGCATCAATTTGTGAGCAAGTCAAGTAATGCTACATTTCTGTCCCCAATTTTTTAGGGTGAACTATTCCTTTAAGCTTGCTTGTTTTGTCAAGGCTGTGCATTCACAAACCCTCTGAAAACACACCCAAATGTGTCTCCATGTGTGAAAAACTATAATTCACATGGCCAGTGGTTATGAGCACACCCGGACGGACGGGAACACATGCATATACACACAACACAGGAAAAGACATAAAGCAAACACACGCATCAGCTGAACAAACACTTCTGCTGCATAATAAATGCTGTAATTGGTCACAAGATGAGGTGAAAAAGCCATACAAGTTTGGAACAACATGAGGGTGTGTTAATGATGTCAAAATTGCCATTTTTGGATGTGCTTCTCCTTTAAGCTTTCAGCAGATATATAAATTCTATATAGGCTATATATGTGTGCATTTGGGTGTTTCTAGGGAGGCCACAATTTTTCAGAGTTCAGTAAGTGTCAACTTTCTATAAAAAACAAAGCAGAAGTGTGACACGATGCTGATGGTGTTTGTAGATGACGGCTGGTTCACACACAAAAACAGGAATAAGAGCTAAGAATACATGCAAAACACATCTGACATGAAGCTGCTCTCACCTCTTTCCTCACATTTACAAGTACAAAGAATACAACAATGACAAACTGCGGGGAAAACCCACGGCCAATCTTGAAAGCAGAAAATCCCCTTTCTTGTTCTTCTGAGGTGCCGTTAAACATTTAAGGCAAAATAAGGACTAAAATGCAATGTGAAATCAGAGGCTTCTTTGCAAAAAACAGTGTTGCAACAGATCTTGCAGTTTAGAAAGTTTGAAATTGTGTTCAATTTAAAGAAATGATTCAAGATTTTTTATGGAAATGTGCATCAAGCTTCAGGTTTCACAAAAATATTTTTGAATCAGTTTTTTTTTTATGTGCTTTCTTTGTAAAAAAAGCAGGGGGCGCTACTGAGCAACTGCCACAGACACATGGCGAAATGAACCTGGAAACACTTATGAGGAAAAAATGTGCAAGGAAAAGAGCTCATCAAGATACTATTATAATTTTTTTTTTCTTCATATTTTGAATTAGTTTTTATTTTTATATTTTTTTGTTAAAGTTTTAGTAATTTGTTGTGTGTTTCTGTAATTTTTATTTAGATTTTTTTTGTATATGTCTATATATTATTATTTTCATTTCAGTTTTAATTTGAGTTATTTTAGTACATTAAGTTAAACTAAATGAGAAAATGAGAAATGTTGCCAACTAGCTGAGAAAAATAATTATATATATATGTATAACACACACACACACACTTATTATACTTAATATATATATTTTCTTTTATTTCAGTTAACATTTTTTTTTTTAATTTCCAAGATGAGAAATTATTTTTTTCTGGTTTTAGTTTTAGTTTAGTTAACTATAATAACCCTGATAGTCACTAAAATATAAAGTCCCATGTGCATGGAGGCGCTGTGAACACATACTTGTTTCGATGTTCTAGCCAACTTCTGTCTATTACACACACAGCCAGATATGCTGGACCACAAACACCAAACATTCAGTTACATAATCAGCCATTACAAGCATTTAACATCTGCACAAGAAAGCAAGCGGAATACCGTCTCTAGTCAGCCAGTGTGTTTACATGCACAGCATGATACACGATAACTACCACAAATCAGCTTATTACAAATACCTGAGGAGATTTAATCACTTTTCTCAGTTTTTAAAACACAAACACAAATGCACACACCAGAATGGCGGTAAAGTAGTTTTTACAACTTATTGCATGCAAACACACTCAGTGACATAAGACTAGACCGCTCTTATCCAGTAAAAGAGCAGAGAAAAAAAGCATACAGCTATTTCTCTCTGCAAGGGAGCTTTTTCCTGTGAGGAAATCTACACAGGAAGTACATAGTTTGATCTGCCCATAGATTACATCATTGTCTGACCCACTGTACTAGATTCATGCCAACACACATGACTCATGTAAATACATAACCAACAAATCAGAAATCATGAAAATCAATATTCTAATATTCAGTAAAATGAAGTCAAGCACTGTTAATGCAGAAGTTCATCCACCATGAAAGTCCTTAAAATGACAATTTAGACAACATCAACGCAAGTTTTTTTTTTAAACTGAAGAATTAATGAAGGGCTTTAATAAACAATTACTTTCATGCATTTATGATGCTAGGTTCAGAGGTCATCGCAGCAGTGTTGTTATCATTAACAAACTATTTTAAAAAATCATTTTCGGTGTTTGAAATCAAACTGAAATAGTATACAATATAAATATTAGATGAAAAACTTAAACAACTGAAATAAATACATTTAAGCTGAAGTACTAAAATTAATAAAACTACAACTGAAATAAAAAAATCATACCTAAATAGAAATAATAAATAAATAAAAAACTATTAAAAATGACAAAAGCATGTAACAAAATTAAGAAAAAAATATTAATACATATTATAAAAAAATAAACAAGTAAATACTATAATAGTATATAAATACTAAAATAACACTGCATCGCTGATCATGGTGCTCACCTTGATGCAGTTGACCAGGTCGGTCTGGTAGTAGCGGTCGTGATGTGCGTTGGCAGCCGCCAATGTGAGAAGATACTCGTTCCTCGCGTGGGTTGCTTTGGAGTTACAATCGCTCCTCTTGGCTTTCAACTGAAACACACAAATAAGGTCCAAAACTTCAAGAAGTGCAAAACACAAGCCTCTGGAACATCCATTTAAAGGGACAGTCCATCTATAAATTACAATTTTGTCATCATTTACACATTGTCAAGTCATTCCAACACTGTATAATTCAGAGAGACAGACGGTGGTGTTTACCTTCACACTGGCCTTCTGTAAACTTATCCGGGACTGGAACAGACCCAGCTTCGACCTGAGAGAACACAGAGCAGGTATTATAAATCACAGATATATCAGACCCGGCAGAAGGAACAGGCAGGATAAATGAAAGCCTAGATTAAAACCATCCCAGATTTGTGTCGAGGAGGAACCAGACATTATAAATCAAACTAGAGTGGATCACTCCTGCAACCTGTGAAAGGAAGGAAGAGGTTTTACAAAGCTGGCATGAATCTTGCTTTGCCATTGCTGATATGACTTCTTCTCTTAAAGGAAAAGTTCACCCAAAAAGAGAATCATTTATTCACTCTCATCTCATTTCAAACCTGTATGACTTTCTGAAACATAACAGGAGATATTTTGAACAATGTGCCCACTGCTCTTCACAATACAATGCAATTTCATAGAGAACAGATCAGAAGCTCCATAAATGGAGAAAAACATTTAAAGTGAATTATGACTTGTGTACTATATTCCACATCTTTTGACATCATTAAAAAAATGAAATTGAAGTACTAAAATGAAAAATAAGAACTGAAATAAAAATAAATTTAATTTTTTTCACTTTATTTTTATTTCAGTTCTTGTTTTTACATGTTTTTTTTTTTTACATGTATTTTACATATACATACAAAAATGTACTGTATAAAAATTACAAAAACATGTAACAAAATTATTAAAACTACAATTAAAATGAAAACTGAGAATACTAAAATAACTGCTAATTCAAAATATTAATAAATACTATAATAGTATAATAATATTAAAATATCACTGCCTTCCACTGTGGCTCTCATTCCTGCTTCTGTATATTCTGATTTAAAACCAAAGCCATTTGGTGACATTGATGTCAAAAACTACTACAGTGATGCTGTAAAACTACTACTTTTGTCATTTGGATTTGGAATAACATTATGATGAATCACTTCTGGGTGAACTACTATATTCTTTGAAACCAAAAGTAGTTTTTTTTATAACCATCTATGTTCAAATTCAAATGCCAAAACCATAAAAGGATGGACAAAATTGCACAAACCATCAAAATGTTAATCTTAACATCTAACTTTCTGTTTACGTCAGATTTACATCTGGATTCAGAAATTATGTCTACATGACAGAGCCGTATTCATTAGAGATCAGAGTTGTTTTGGGGTCTGATACAATTTGATTCATCAAGTTTGCATGAAATTAAGAACACAAGACAGATTCTCTCCCATCTTCCTTCTACTGCTGAGAACAATAACTGATTCTAATTCAGCTTTACTGCCAGCCATGCTAAGCAGCACAACATCGATAGCCAAAATCAATAGAAGAACTGAGCGAGGAGCTCACAACACCGCGCCACTGGACTCGTCTTTCGCCTCTCTGTCTAATCCAGTCTTGGCAGAGGCTTTGAAATGGCAATAGTAGTGTGGTTACAAATGGCCCTTGAAGATGGAGAAAGATGGTTGAGTGTGTTTAACAAATTCTGCATTGGGCTAATAAATTGCTTTGAACAGAGTGGGGTATTCCCTACAGGGGGCTTAAGTATCAGCCACGGAAATGCATATTTAATGAAGGCATCTCAACACAACGCCACATCTTTTATATTCTTTGGCGCTTTTAATGCTTTGAGTTTGCGATTGTGAGCCTAATATCTTTGATAAGGTGGAAAAGTGCTCAGCGCAATAACATTTTTAAATTACAGTACCCAAATATGCACATTTTTATGGAAAAGGCTCAAAAAGCTCAAAGAGTAGAGCATGGTGCTAGCAATGCCAATATCATGGGTTTGATTCCTGAACTGAAAAAGCATACCTTGAATGCAATGTACGTCGCTTTGCATGATAGTGTCAGCCAAATACACAAATGCAAATGTAAAAGGATTAATGCTACAAGGTATACATATTTTAATAGAAAAGGCATTCCTGTGGCTCAAACAGTAAAGCACGGTGAGAGTAGAGAATGGTGCTAGCAATGCCAAGGTCATGGGTTTTATTCCCAGGGATTGCATGAACTGATAAAGAGTACCTTGAATGTAATGTAAGTCGCTCCACATAAAAGTGTGCCAAATGCATACATTTAAATATAAAGTAAAAGGATTTACGCTCTACTGAAAAATAATAAAATTACCAAGATATGCACACTTTTTGGGAAAAAAGTTTAAAAAAGCTCAAACAGTAGAGCAGAGCACTAGCAATGCCAAGATCATGGGTTCGAATCCGAATGTAATGTAAATATGTAAATATATACAAAATAACAACAATACCAAAATATGCAAATTTTTATACGCAAGGCATTCCTGTAGCTCAAACAGCAGAGCATGGTTCAAGCAATGCCATAGTCATAGATTTGATTCCCAGGAAATTATGAACTGATAAAGCATACTTTTATTGCAATGCATGTTGCTTTGCATAAAAGTGTTTGGCAAATACACAAATGGAAATGGAAATAAAAGGATTTAAGCTCTACTGAAAACTAATTTGATTGCAATGCCAAGATATGCATATTTTAATGAAAAAGGTTCAAAAAGCTCAAACAGTGGAGCACAGTGCTTACAATGCCATGGTCATGGGTTTGATTCCCAATGTTATGTAAAATGATTTAAGCTCTACTGAAAAATAATAAAATTACAATTCTCAGATGTGCACATTTTGATGGGAAAAGGCATTTCAGCAGAGCATTCCAGCAGAGCACCAAAGTCATGGGTTTGATTCCCAGGGAATGCATAAACTGATAAGGCGTAACTTGACTTTTCAAAAGGTACTAATATACACTTTTAAAGTACTAATATGTATCATTTAGGGGTAAATATGGTACAAAGAAGTACTTAGTGTACCGCTCCAGTGACAGCTTCGTACATTTTTTTTCTGAGAGTGTAGTGGTTATTCATTAACTAATGGGACTCAATTAATGGGACAAGCACTTGTGAAGTGTGTGTTTCTGATCCGGGCACCTCTGGGACTTTGTTTTGATTATGTCCTCTGATCAGCCCCAAAAACAAAACAAAACAAAACAAAAAACTAAACAAAACAAAACACTTTTAGAAAATGCATACATATGGTAATGTATGCTGAACATCTTGGAAAAAAAAACATATATTTAAAAAAAATAAATAAATAAAACCCTTTGAGCAAATACATAACTAATGTATTTTGAATATCTTCAAACTCAAAGGTCAGACAACTAAATATAATAATAAATAAACTGTAAATAAATGACGCAATCGATCAAGAAATAAATAAAATCCTTTTGGAAAATACATAAATATAGAGCTGTATACTGTATATTGATTATTATCATCAACAGCAAAAAACAAAACAAAAAAACATTAATATAATAGCTTTGCACTAAATGACTTATAGTATATTCATTGTTCTTTTCTGTTTCCAATTACTTCAAGAACGGTTTAATCTTATGCAGACTTTTATAATATTTTGCTGAGAAATACAAACACAACACAAAATAAAGAAACAAAGCGTAAAAAAAAAAAGGGGTACTGTGCATGCTGTCTCAACAACTTGTTTTTTTAACTTTAAACCGCATAAACACATTTCATTACACCAAATACACAAAATAATGTTCTTTTTAGGAGCATCACCTATGACCCCTTTAATTGTTAAATTAAATTAAAGGCAAAAAAAGGAATTATACATAAATATGAATATACAACAACAGCAATAATAATAATATATAATTGTTATTATTATTATTACTATTATTATTATTATTATTATTGTTTTTGTTGTTATTACTACTACTACTACTACTACTAAATAAAAATATTAACAAAATAAGAAATATTAAAATTTCAATATTTCATAGTAAAATTAAAATCCAAGTATTTAAGAAAAAATTTCATATTTGATTTTACAGTACAATGGTAAAATTACAATGCTAATAATTGTTTTCATTTTTTTATTTTCAAACATTAAACCACTAAGCATTCATTTTGCAGAAAACCACAGGGAGCACTTGCTAATTTGATACTAATTTATTTATCTAATTTTTGTTGTCTCTACACATTAAATGGAATATGTGAAAGAAACATTAATTAAAAAACGTACTTCAACTGTAACAAACATAACATCCATTAAAGCAAAACTATGTCAATTCAAAATGCAATAGTGAGTGAGTCTGAATTCGGCTGGCTTTATTATTAGCTGACCATAATCTGACAATTCTTAAGGCCATTTACGCAAGTCTCTTGCAATAAAAAGCCCAGCTAGACAAAGTCTAGAACTATTCTATAATGAAAAACAAGCAAAAACTATGAACTATTTAAAATGTAATGGTCAAAGTCGCCCGTAGAAGCGGTGGATGCATGATTTTAGCGAAACATCAGCAGTTTTAGGCTCATTGTGCTGCAACATTACTCTTCTAATGCCTTCTTCAGTCCTCACTCTTCTCTCTGAGACATCCTCATCTGATCTGCAGAGAGCAACCACCTAATCACATTTTAGGGCACTAATTAAAGGTCGTCTAAGGCATCTGAAGCTGCAATGTGTCAAGATAAGTTAAGAGCAACTCTTCACATTACAATAAGACAAAGGAAAAGTGAAAGGAAACTGTCCCTAAAGCAAGACCATAAACACAGATGTATAGCGCAGTAAAATGCAATGTTTGGAAATACTCGGTAAAGAATGGTTTGTGGTATTATGGGTGTGAGCATGATGTACTGCAGTTTGTATTTTAGTAGATGACACATAAAGAGGAGAGGAAATGCAAATGTGTCATTACAGTAGACTTCGACCCTCTAAGATCTGTGTTATTTATAGAAATGACTACCATGGGAAGATTTTGCTGTGTTTACTACCTTTAACAAGTTTGGGGTTGGTAAGAAAGGCTGCATTTATTTGATTAAAAATACAGTAAAATCAGCAAAAAAGATTGAAATATTATTACTTTTTAAAATCTGTGTTTTCTATTTGTACAGATTTTAAATAAAATCTTTATTAAATTAAATAAGTAATTTATTCCTGGGATCAAAGCTGTATTTTCAGCATCATTACTCCAGTCTTCAGTGTCACATGATCCTTCACAAATCATTCTGATATGTGGATTTGCTGCTCAAGAAACATTTCTGATTATCATCAATGTAGAAAACAGTCATGTTACCGAATATTTTTGTGGAAACTGTGATACATTGTATTTCTATGAATAGAAAGTTTAAAATAACAGCATTTAATTGAAACAGAAATCTTTTGTAACATTATAAATGTCTTTACTGTCATTTTTAAACAATTTAACGCATCCCTGATGAATAAAAAAAACAATTTCCCTAAAAAAAACTGACCCTAAACTTTTTTTTTTTTACTTTTTACCTTTCTTAAACTGAATTAAGTGGAATATTGACACTATATCTTCTTTAAAGCTGCGTTTAAATGAAATTGAATTCATTTCATAACTGACAAATTTTACAACATTAACAGTTATTTTAATGTTTTATTAAAGGGGTCATATGATGCGATTTCAATTTTTCCTGATCCATGCTGGTCGCTGAGGAAATACTTCAACTTCGCGCTGTGGCTCGCCGGATCGGCTTTCACTGTGGACGAAGCGGAGTCCAGCCCGGAGTCGCCACATGTGGTTGCTGCAAGCCCTCCAGACGCTCCATCGTCGAATCCGCCGGCCGCGCCGTTCTCAAGCCCACCGCCTCTGC
>NW_015537936.1:410298-413733 GCF_001515605.1 Sinocyclocheilus anshuiensis | reverse complement strand
CCTAGTAAGTATAACAACTAAGTAAAGATAACTAATTAAATCTAAGTAAGGTAAACTATTGGATTTTACAGTGTACCTTAAACCGCATAAACACATTTCATTACACCAAATACACAAAATAATGTTCTTTTTAGCAGCATCATATGACCCCTTTAACACAAAGCTGCTTTAAAACAGTCTGTATTGTAAAAAGCAATATATAAATAAATGTGACTTGTAAGTAAATTAATCAGTACACTAGAAATCAATATAATTTAAACTAGACTTTCACATTCGCTGGCTGGTGGAACGATCTTCCCACCCCTATCCGGAATGCTGAATCCCTGACAATTTTCAAGCGACAGCTGAAAACTCATCTCTTTCGAAGCTATTTGACTTCATCATAAAAAAAAAAAAAATAAAAAAAATTCTCTCTCTTTATTTATTCCTTCTCTTTCTAGCTTGTACTTATTTGAACAATGTCTAAGAACTTGGTATTACATCCACTTCCTGTGTCTGTTTGCCTCTTTAAGAAGAATCGCTTTATGTATCCCCCAATTGTAAGTCGCTTTGGATAAAAGCGTCTGCTAAATGACTAAATGTAAATGTAAAAATTGAACGTCTGATCACTAAGAGAAGTAACAGCACACCTTTCCTCAACAAACCACACCCAATGCCTGGTTTGCTCGAACGCCTCATGTCTAAGCAATATGAGCAATATGAGCAAAAATATGTATGAGCAATAGCAGCATCAGTGATGTTTTCCAGCATTAATGAATATGGGTGCTGTGTCAGAAAGACCATTATTGGTCATAGGTGTGGTAGCAAGCAGGCCAGTCGTAACAGGAAGCTCCCACCACTGCATACACAGTCACTTCCTGTTTGCAGGCAGAGGTTGGAGCGGCTGGATATCCGTCGCAGACGAAACCGAGTGAGGGAACGAACAAGTGAGAACTAGAGATAAACGTCTCCTTCCTGCTCTGCTGTTCTTGTCATCAAGTGCTAAATTAACCAGTGCAACTGCCGTCAAACACAAAACAACTCCATGTTAAGATCACAAACAAACAGCACAAGAAAGCGCGGAAAATCTGGCGGAAATGGAAACAGGAGCTTAACGACGTTTTCAATATATTAGCAGAACATGGATCCATTTTTAATAATGCACACAAGGCCAAACCAACACATGAATTTCTCTGAAACAGAGGAAGGCATTTAATAGGATTTTGCAAAGCAAGCATCACCCAGAACAACATAGTAACCACCCAGATTTCCCTAGCAACTACACAGGAACGCCATAGCAACAGCAACACCTTAGCAACCACATAGCAACCCCCTAGCAACTGCACAACAATCCTCAAAAACACATTGAATTATGGCTGCAGGTTTTGCACAAATCTACGGGGAAAAAAATGGAAATAGTGTTAAATTCTCCTGTAAAGCAGCTTCTCTTACACCAAAGACTCTGTTATTCAATTTTTATCTGACAGACACTTTTCCCATTTCATTTTTATTACTTTTCTAGTGAGAAATGTTATTTAATCAGGTATAAAAGAGATGGATAACACAGTGTCAGTCACAGGGTTATTAGTGTTAACTAGTGTTAACTAAAACTAAAACTATTTAAAAAAAGTTTTTTTGTTAATTGAAAAAAAAAAAGCTGAAAATATAATATTAAAAATAAACATTAAAACTAAAATAAAAGAGATATAATAATAAAAAAATAAAAATAAAATAAAGTAAAATTAAATTAAATTAAATTAAATAGATGAACGACTTAAATTGAATAAAAATTAGAAAGAAATTGGCAACTAACTTTGTAAAAGAAATCATCGAACTCAATGGGACATCCTAGTGAAATAAAGGTAAAAAAAATAAAAATAACTGAAGTAAGTTTAATTTGAAACACTAAAATTACTAACTGGAAATAAATAAAAACTAAAACTGAAACAAAAATAAATTAAACCTGAATAGCAATATTTTAAAAATAAATGAATAGGTAAATGAAAAAGATGACAAAAACATCTAAAAAAAATGTAAACAAATTAAAACAGAATAAAATATAAAAATAAAAGCAAATTCATGAAAAACTATAATATAAATAATACTAAAATTGAAACAATACTAAAATAAAAAAATAAAAAAAACATGAGGAACCAATAAAAGTTTGACTGTTAGAATGATGGAAATAGAGACACCAGTGTGTAAAAAAAAATAGAATAAACCCACGTAGAGAAAAAAAGAGTCATAATAAGAACATGACATCACAAAGAGAGGTAATAGAAACTTAAAAATCACAAAACGGTCTAAATAATAATGACACGAAGAAGGGATGGCGCGTTCCACCGGAGGGTCTGTGTGTGTGTGTGTGTGTGTGTGTGTGTGTGTGTTTGTGAAGCACCCGTTGGCCCGGGGTTTTCAGGCTTCAGTCTGCACAAGCTGTTCTTTGTGCGTCCCTCTATTGTAAGGTCAGTTTCCAGAACCTGCCCGACCTGGCCTGTCCTCTCACAGGGGCACAATAGGGGCATTGAGTGGGCACTGAACTGCCTTTGAGCTCCGATAAAGCACCCAAAACGGCTGCTTCATCCTCTGAGCCTTTCCGGCATCGTCCAGGTCCATCTTTTAGTGAAGTGGGAGTTCATTCGTGCCCTTGTTCTTCATGGTTCTGGACCGAGGGGTGAACGGGCTTTCGGCTGGTTCTGGCATGGCATTGTCCGGTGTGCGGGACGGACCGCAGCTTGGCACCGGCTGAAAGCTGTGAAAGCAAATGATTTATGTGCTGTGTAAAGTTTGACTGACTCTAAACGACTGGACAGACCTCTGGGACTGTATAAAGTACAGCACCGTTTATTTTAAATAGCAAACAAGTTCGGAGAATATACTGCTTTTTATGCAACTAGGATGCCGTCCAAACGCTCCACGGCCTTCGAACCTTAACAAGAGTCTGCTGACAAACGCAGTAGCAACAGCTCTCTAGACCAAACATATATTATACAACGTTGGAAAACAGTTTGCAATTAAAACACTCAATCATTTCATCCCAAAATGAAAGAAAATAAGTTATGCATAAAGAAACAGAAGACATTTTTTGCATGTGATTTTCAAGACAGTTAAGCACAATTTAACCCCTAAATGCTCATTACTGAACGTGTCCAGATGTGCACTAAGTTTTTTTTAATTGTCATTTAATGATGATCCTCATTAGATTCTCATTACTGTAATAATAAATATATTGCTTTTTCCAGTAATGAAAATAAAAGAATAAAGATATTCAAACATTTAAATACAAAAGTATTCATATTTATTTGACTTTATTAAATGTACGTCAAGTTAAATAGTAGTGCATTCCAGTAATGAAAATAAAGAAATTATGTAAATATTTAGATTTAATTTATACAAATGTGTTTGTACATATTGATAATATTTATTTTACTTCACTTATTTATGCAAATTTAAACA
>NW_015537936.1:395001-409860 GCF_001515605.1 Sinocyclocheilus anshuiensis | reverse complement strand
TAGAATGCAGAAAGTTCTTAAAATGTAATAAAATATTAACAGGTATCATACAGCATCTCCATCAAAAAGAGCCTCCCCCAATGTTTCCGGTTTAGAACACAAGTGTATGCCCCCCACCTACAATCCCTGCCGGTACGAGACTCGAACCCACAACCTTTGGGTTACGAGTCCAACTCTCTAACCATTAGGCCACGACTTCCCCTAATATATAATATATACTGAGGCTTCAAACCACCAGAAAACCACCACAGGCAACAGTGAAAAGTGTTTACATCAGTCGTGTCTACTGCACACAACACCTCACCTCAACACCACACTACTAAAACTACAGCGAGTGACTGAGAAAAAAATGAGTTAAACAAAATGGTGAAGCAAGAATATCCATGTTTAATAATTTGACTCACTATGACTGTCTGATATATATAGAAAAGTCCTTGAAGCACAGCAGCTGCCATGAATTACCACATCTACAGGTCATCAACCTCTCATGTAGGTTTCATTTTCATGAAAATGAAACCGTGTAATTTCTTTGAAAATAAAACTGGGAAGAACAGCATCCAGGTGAGACCTCAAATGACTCTACAGCGTAAAGTCTCCTCTAGTGAAAAATAAATATACTTCAATGTATTTGAAATACATTTATTTCATGCTAAGTATGCTACAGGCTGATTTATTCTTAAAGCGCAGCTGTAATTCTAATGTTTTGTTCACTATTAATTCAACTCTGTTACATGTCCTGATCTGCCTACAGAAAACTGATGATATCAGGTTGCATATTGTGCCTGTTCATACGACCCTTCGGCTACTTCTGCTGTGTTTGATCAATTCACACCAATTTCTCTTCAGCCTTTAGCTGAGGTAGTTGGCCAGCTGAAACCTACAAATTTTGGTTGCAATGTTGTCCCATCAAGATTAGTTAAGCAGACTTTTGATATTGTTGGTCCCAGTATACTGACTTTAATTAATATAAGTTTTAAAACAGCAGTAGTTCCAATAAGTTTTAAGCATGCTATTGTAAAAATTGGAAAAGGTTACTTTAAACCAATTGCAGACCAATTTTGGAAAATTTTCAGTCATGGTGTAAAGCAAATTATGGCACAGAAACGGCGTTGTTGAAAGTTTTAAATTATATTTTCATTGTGGTGCTCGGTGATTTTAGTTTTATTAGACCTCAGCGCAATGTTTGACACCATTGTTCATGATATTCTTGCCTAGAAAAGACCGTAAGAATTCAGGGCATGGCATTTAAATGGTTCAAGTCCTTCCTTTTTAATGGGACTTTCTTTATTTTGGTCAACATTACTCTAAAACGGCCCTATGGTCTAGTGGGGTTCCGCAAGGGTCCATTCTTGGCCCAATCTTGTTTTCATTATATATGCAACCTTATTTCTATAATTATATGCATGGAACATCTTTTCATTGTTACGAAGATGACATTCAGGTGTACCGACCTTTGCAGAAATGAGATAAGCACTGTATTGGTGTTTAGGTTACGGTGTTTACATGAAGTTAAATCTTGGATGTCACAAAATTTTCTGAATTTGAATGAAAGCAAAGCTAAATTAATATGCGCGTACGCACCGGATGCCGTGCGCGCTCAAGGAAGTTGGACATAGTGGTGTATTAGAGGTAAAAAATTATATAAATACTGTTCGGTTTCTGGCACAAACCGATCGTTTCGTGTCTTAGGACATCAATGTGTCGTCACGAGCCGCAGTGTTTAATTTGGATTTGTCTGTGCATGTTTTTTTTACTCTCATAGATTTTGTTACCATTGCCATGCATTATACGACTGACAGTCTGCAACGGCTGGAGTTAAAAATCTTCATTTGTGTTCTACTGAAGAAACAAAGTCAGCTACATCTTGGATGCCCTGGGGGTAAGCAGATAAACATCAAATTTTCATTTTTGGATGAACTATCCCTGTAACGCTACATCTAAGACTAGCTCCTTCTTTAGGCTCCTTTAAAAAACCACTTTTACTTGCATTGGTGCATGGTTCAACAGGTTAACTAGAAAGGGGCTCTTATTAATTTTATGTATTTGATGCTGTCAGTCATTGATTGATTGTTTTATGTTATGGTGTTATCATGTTATGGTATGGTATTATTATTTAAAATTCAATTCTTGTCAATTTATTGTGTAATTGTACAGCTCATTGATGAACTTCACATTGTTTTAATTGTGCTTTATAAAGAAACAAACAGAAACATTAATTATGAAACTTTCTAGTTTCTTAGAGGGTCTCCGGGATGAATTAAAAAATAGTAGTATTGGCTCATAGTAAATTACCACATTCAACTGAGTGCTAATACTTACTAATTCGTTAATCATCATTTCTTGTTAGTTAAGGAATGGTCCAAAACTCATACTCAGTATTGTGCAAGTCTTACACAATCAGTTACAGGAAACATTGGTGATATGTATTAGTATTTTTCTCACACACACCTAGTTTCACTTTAAAAGATCAGGGCTGTTTCTCAATTCTAACAATGTAAAGAACGGACTCACTTTCTCGTGGGGACTGGTCTTAACAGGCTACCTTGAACGAACGAACTCGGAAGGACACAAGGACACAGAACGCCTCTTTGTGAGAATTGAGATGCGCTGTGATCTTGCTCAACTGAAAGTGTGAGTATAGTAGCAGCCAATGTACAATAAATACAACATAACATCACAAACAAATGTCATAACCTATTATAACATATTAACATTTCATATAATTATGGATAAACATTACTTTCATATTATTCATATATTTCTATTTTACCCTATGTATCTGTAAAAATTTGTTTGTATATTTGTTACCCCTAGTAAAAAAGTAATATATTTAAAATACATTTATTTTATACTAAGTATAGTTCAAATCTATTAACATATTTACTGACAGATAACTTGAGACTTACTGATATAAAAATTATAATTAAACTTTATTTGGCGTGCTACTTGTGCACAATGCACATTTCTTAATATTAAGTCTAAAATGTGTTTTAATGTCACTTTTGATAAGAATTATATGATCTTTGAATAATATCGGTCTTTAAATGCTAAATATTTAAAGTGTACCTGAAGTGTTCTTGCAATAGTTCCACTTTAGCACAATCAAATATACTAAGCATACCTTTAATTGTACTTCAGCACTACTTCTGCACAATTAAAGTGCATTAATTACAAAATTAGTTGTTCCAATTTAGCAGACTTTAAGTATACCAGTTTAGTATACTAAAAATACAATTGCAAGGCATTTTATTAAGTACATAAATATGAAAATGTATTTGTAGCATACTTAGCATGAAATAAATGTATTTCAAATACATTGAAGTATATTTATTTTTCACTAGAGGAGACTTTACGCTGTAGAGTCATTTGAGGTCTCACCTGGATGCTGTTCTTCCCAGTTTTATTTTCAAAGAAATTACACGGTTTCATTTTCATGAAAATGAAACCGTGTAATTTCTTTGAAAATAAAACTGGGAAGAACAGCATCCAGGTGAGACCTCAAATGACTCTACAGCGTAAAGTCTCCTCTAGTGAAAAATAAATATACTTCAATGTATTTGAAATACATTTATTTCATGCTAAGTATGCTACAAATACATTTTCATATTTATGTACTTAATAAAATGCCTTGCAATTGTATTTTTAGTATACTAAACTGGTATACTTAAAGTCTGCTAAATTGGAACAACTAATTTTGTAATTAATGCACTTTAATTGTGCAGAAGTAGTGCTGAAGTACAATTAAAGGTATGCTTAGTATATTTGATTGTGCTAAAGTGGAACTATTGCAAGAACACTTCAGGTACACTTTAAATATTTAGCATTTAAAGACCGATATTATTCAAAGATCATATAATTCTTATCAAAAGTGACATTAAAACACATTTTAGACTTAATATTAAGAAATGTGCATTGTGCACAAGTAGCACGCCAAATAAAGTTTAATTATAATTTTTATATCAGTAAGTCTCAAGTTATCTGTCAGTAAATATGTTAATAGATTTTAACTATACTTAGTATGAAATAAGTGTATTTTAATTATATACATTTTTTTTACTAGGGTCAAGCCAAAGTTATTATAGTTAACTAAACCTAAAATGAAAACCATAAAAAACCTTAGTTACTTGCAGTTTTGAATTTAGTATAAAATAAACTTAAAAATAGAATACTAAAGAGTTAGAATCAAAATAAAAATGAAATAAAAATGAAAAAAAAATATATATATATAGGAAAAAAAGCCAACCAAAATTACTAAAACATTAACAAAAAAATTTAAATAAAAACAAAAATATGAAAAATAAAAACTAATTCAAAATATTAATAAAAACTATAATATTATCTCGATGGTGTTTCAGTGTTTTTTCACTGATGTCATTCATTTATGGAGTCAATCAACTTCCAGAAACAGGCAACACAGGCAATATATTACCTAATGTATAAAGCAGACTAAATACAAGGTTCGGTCATACTGCCCACCGCAGGGTTGTCGAGAAGAGAGAGAAAGAGCAAGAGCAAGCAAGAGACATTAAACATAAGAGGTCTGAGCATGTCAAGGCTTTGAATCAGTTCCCCTGCGTGTTGATTCCCATCAAAGCTCTTCTAATGGGACGGTGTCCTGACATCCAACCTCTCCTCTCAGGCACTACATATGCTTTATGCTGCTGCTGAAAGGGAAACGCTTAGGGTAAGATGCTCATTTGTGCCCCGGGGCTCCGTGCCTGCCATATGCTGCATGCTCCTCTCATGTTCCTCATGAAAGACGCTTTCTCTGTTGCTCTCTTGTGTTGATGACAACAGAGATACGGAGAGATAGAGGGATCATGCGTGGGGTCAAGGGTCTCGTCAGTGAGAACCAGGATAAAGGTGAACAGTAAAAGTCCAGACGTCAACAACATGACATTTATGTTATTCATAACCTTCAAAAATGTGCTGAAAATGCAAATGTAACTTGACTAAAGAGTGAAGAAATGATTAAAATATTTAAACAAAAACAACTTACTAAAACACGTGTAAACTTCAAAATGACTATTTACACTGCAGTTTTTGAAAGAAAGTAGTCTTTATTGTTCAATAAGGCTGTATTGATTTGATCAAAATTACAGCAAAATTTAGAAATATCATTGCAATTAAAATTTTTCTATTTGAATATATGTTAAAATGTAATTTATTCCTGTGATCAAAGCTGAATTTTCAGCATCATTACTCCAGTCTTCAGTGTCACATGATCCTTCAGTTGTTCTGCTTCATTTATGTTTTTTTGTTATTTTGTGAAAACCATGATAAAGCATGAAGAAAGAACAACATTTATTTGAAATAGAAATCTTTTGTAACATTCCAAATGTCTTTACTGTCACTTTTGAGCAATTTAATGTATCTTTCATCAATAGAAGTATTAATTTCTTTAAAAAAAAAGAAAAGTTACAGACCCGAAATGTTTGTAGCAAAAAGCTTTTAAAAAGGTAATTATTTCCTGTACGGATTCAACAGCAATAAATTAGTGCGTTTTTACACCCCTAATAATAAGAGCAAAAAATAGATTTTACTTTTACTGAACTGAACTGTATCAGCAAATAACTAAATTGAGCCGAATAATGACACTACTCTCGCTTGTAAAGCTGCTTTACAGCTGAAATTATATTTTTGTTTCATAACGATTCAATTTGCAACATTAAAATTGTTATTTTCCTGTTTTATTAATGCAAAGCTGCTTTAAAACAGCCTGTAAGCGCTATATAAATAAATGAGACTTGACATTTCAAATTAAAAATTGCTGTGCAGTTTTACTAGACCGAGTAAAGATCAATGCAATCCTGGTGTCTAGAAATGTATCAGGTCCCTGAATTAGAATCCTTAGGCTAACTAAGTAAAAAAAAAAAAAAATCCACTTTTAATAACCAATAGCAATGCTAAAATTTAGCCCACAGTAAAAAGCAACCATGACTCCAAATTAGGGGTTCAGAAAGACCTAGACACCACGGTGTGATGAAGACTAATTCATCTCGTCTATATAGAACTGATCCGTCTGGAGACCAAACCTCCAGTCCGCCATCCACCCCATGACCTCTGACCTCTTGACCCATGATTTAATGACTCCTCTGAGAAATACGAATCCCAAACGCATCGCTCTACAAAAAGAGCCGCTCTGGTTTGAGTCCAAACAGACACCAAAACAGCACTGGTTTTCTGGCAGGAACAGAAACTGTGCTCAGATTTGGCACAGATGTCGAGTCCCTCTGCGCAAACTCGAAATGAACACGAAACACAAACATCTGAGAGACCACACACACATTATAGGATGCCTCCAGCGAGCTCACGCGTCTAAACATCACACCCAGCCTGTTGGAAGCGATCTGTCCTTGGGGCCGGCGCTGCCACATTATCAGCGCTTTAATGGAGACATGGTGCATTAAAACACTATTAAAGTGTGCCAGCGCCGCTCACAAAGGAGTGTGAGAATCGATCGTGGCCATTTTACGCTTTGTCATTCTGATTAATACAGTAAGACAGCGGGTGGGGTGAAGGCATGTGTTGTGTTGCGTTACGTGATGAAAATTCCTATGGAAGGAGCGAGTCTTTAAACGGCGAGGGCGGGAAAGGACCTGATTGAGACATCTGGCCTTGGAATGACCTGCTCCAGAAAACAAAAACAAAACAACATGCACCCCAACTCTGACCCCTCACGTTTCTATGGCAACAGCTACTTTCCCACCCATCTTTCGCCAGTAAAGTCAACCTGCACCTCAACATCAGTGCTCACAGATACGTCTGCATATAGACAAACATAGATTCAATCCCAATTCACACACACTAAAAGTCTGAGTATGCATTAAAGCAGTAGCTTAACATTAGAAAGTACTGCCACAATTTAATTCTACATCTGGATTGCACAGACTTCTTTGTCACATACAAATTTGGTCGTTTACACACAATGACTTTTTGCATTGCTTTTCCATTGTTTTTCTATGTAAATCTGAGCTAGACGAGACTTTTGCACATGACACAGCATTATAAAAACACAGCCCTCAAGGTAAAAGTTGCTAAACTTTTAAAAAATTTGGCTGATTTTGTGTTCCACTGCCCTGGGTCTTCACTGCAGAACTGCATTCTGTGTGAATGACCCCTTAGCATGCAGTTAAAATTGCTATGGCTTTCACTTAAAGATTGTGGGGTATGACTTCCATATTTAATGCCATTTTTCTGAAGGAAATCAAAGTCTTAAACTTGAGCAAGGGGTTGTGGGTAATAATTTTCATGAAACATTAGCACAAAAGTATACACACAAATTTTGAAACATCACCGGAAAAGTACGCCATTCAGGTAGGGCTTCATAATTTTGGGGAAAAACAAATGTAACAGCGATTTGGAAAAAACAAAAAACAAAAAAACAAAACCTCCAGATTTGCTGTGCTTATTTTTAGGGCTACAAAATTTGGCAAAAATGTGTTATGTATCAATATGATAATAACAATAACAATAATAGTTATTATTATTATTATCATCATCTTTTAATTTAGCTTATTATTACAAAAAAATTGTAAACAAAAATAAATATTTCTATTGTAATATTTGACAAAATAAATAAACAGTGTTTAAGAATATGTACAATTAAAATATAATAATTTTTAATTATTGTTGTTGTTGTTGTTATTATTATTTTTGTTTGATGATTATTATTACAACAAAAAATTAAAAAAGATAAAAAATTAAAAAAGAATTACAATTGTAATATTTCACAGTAAAATAAAAATATATATAATATTTAAGAATTATATGTAAAAATGTAGTAAATAATAATCATTTTATTGACAGTACAACTGTAAAATTACAAGACTAATATTTATGGCTGCCATTATTTCTTCAATTTTCAAAAGTTAAACAACTGAGATTTTATTTTGGCAGAAAACAGCATGTTTTCTGTGAAGCTTGTCATGAATTTGAGGAAGAAAAAGAGGATCAGGCCATCGGTCTCATCATATGCACAACTTTAAAGGTAATTGATTAGGGATCCAACGGTCTAACATACAGTTTTGACTACTGCCATAAAATCTGGCCTACAGCGTTGTTTATTCTATCCAAAAAACACCGGCAGAAAGAGACTGTTTGACTAATGAGTAAAACAACCAAAATCAATTTTCACATTACATTTAGGGACATGTAAAAAATGTGCAAATTTAAAAAGGTTGAGTTGATGCAAAGTGATTCTCATGCAGAAGTACACAACCATCCTCTCCCTGACGTACTGATGCACACTTGGCTCCATCTCTGTACCTGGAAGAGCATCTGGCTCCACTGTGCTGGAGCTTAAAGTCCCCATGAAATCAAAATTAAAGTTTTTTGGGTGTTAGTATCAATATGTTAGTCTTAAGGTTATCTATAAGGCAGTGTGCTCCAAAACAGTGACAAAATTCGCATTTAGAAGATATAAGCATTCAAAGCTTGCAGTTCGTCACTTCCGCCAAAACGGCTCAACGATTGTTTTGACGTCACATCGTACTTCAACTTCTCATCAAACTTTCTGTCCAATCAAATGCTCTCTAGAATCCGAAGCCCCGCCCCCTACACTATAAAATAGACGCTGAAGCCGCGGCTGAAATCGGTCAATTGTCCACAGAATTAGTATTTTCTGTACAGTAGTGCACTATATAGGGGACAGGGAACGATTCAAACAGTGTAAATATGCTTTCCATTGAGGAGAAAAAGAAGTCTGGTTTCGCGCTGTCATGCTAACAACCGCACCGCACACACACTCTGCTCCGGTCCAGAGACACGATAGCACGGAGCGGATCACATGTGCGAGTCGGCGCAGACCACAAAATGTATCGGAGCTATTTGAATTCTACACAGAATGCTATATTTTATAGCAATATGGATGAGATTGTGGCTGGCATACCCTGTCAAATGCGGCTTTACGGAGCTCAACGGCTCTGAACGGCTCTAGCCCAAGCTGTGATATAAACGAACGCTATTGGCTATTTTAAAAAGGGGCGGGGCTGCTTGATATGTCCTGCCCTGTCTTCCTGTTTCAGTTAAAATGACGTCAACACAGAGTAACGCTGCGTGTTTCTAAGCATTTCAGGGGACCTTTAATGTGTTTTACGGCCTTTTTAAAAGGGCTATTGTCAGCTTTGCAGCTCAGACATACACAAACATAAGCACAAACACACACACACACACACACACACACACACAGTCAGCTGGGCATCACTACACACGGTAATGCACAATCCCTTGTATTTCTTCTCACACTCGACAGGAGGTCCGTCTGTCTATCCATTTCTCTTTATCACTCTCTAGTCACATCCTCCTTAACTTTCTCTCTTGTCATGTCAGAACCACCCTGAAGCGTGCTTAATGATGCCATCAGGAGGAGACGGGCTTCACCCCAAACCATGACATCATCTCCTGGCTGGCGTTCGTTCAGCTGCAGTCGACTGGGTCGTGCAGGATTAGAAAATCCACTGATGCTGATGTAAGCCGAGTCACGATTGAGAGTGAGAGATGTATGTTCCTGTGACAGAGAAACCCACTGACGCAAACGGGATTAATGTATTTCATAATCTCAGGAACTTCACATCAACATCACATTTCACAAACTCATATTCTCATGTCTGCTGTAGCCCATGTACTGTCTGCAGGTTTGTCTGTCAGCACGTCAGGTCTTTAGACCGGCTCCGTGTGGAGCGTGTATGCCGTCTCCCGTGAACGCTGGCCTGTAAGGATGTGCTGTCAGGCTGTTTGCAGACTTCTGACATATGTTTGTCCCTGAGCCAGACTGTAACTCTCTCTCACTATTCTTCATATTCATGAAGGTCTGCTGTATAAGAACACTACATACAAACAGACACAGACATACAGCAAACATGAACGACACCTCAAGTGTGCAGCTTGCTGAGGAGAGATGCTACTAGGTTTCCAAGGAATCAGACTTGCAATGCATGATAAAAACGGGCAATTAAAAATATATATATTCCCATAAACCCAAACCACATCTAAAGACAGAATATTTCACAAATCAACTCTGATTTGGGCTATTAAACAACTGCCTACCAACCACTCAGAGCGCCTTAGTAACCATATAACACATTTTTTTTAAGTCAAGTATCACTAATTTTTACTTAGGAAAATCAGTTTCAAATTATTTATTTAAAAAAATCTGAACAACTATTTCTCATCTGAGAGGAATAAAAATTGCAAAAGATTTTAAAGTTATTGTGCACAAAGAGCATCAAAATGTCACGACCATTGTTGTTTGGACCACATAAAATCACATTCAAAAGTTTGTGTCAATAATATTTATTTTAATTAAAATGTATTTGAATGTAAATGTAAAAATGTATTATAATTATTAAAATTAATTATTTAATTCAGTAATTATGCATTAATTTCATCGAAAGTAACTAAAGACATTTATAATATAGATTTCTATTTCAAGTAAATGCTGTTCTTTTGAATATGGAGCAGCACAACTGTTTTCAACACTAATAATGATCAGAAATGTTTCTTGAGCAGCAAATCAGCATGTTAGAATGATTTCTGAAGGATCATGTGACACTGGAGACTGGAGTAAAGATGCTGAAAATTCAGCTTTGATCACAGCAATAAATTACGTTTTAAAATATATGACAATAGCAAATGGCTATTTTAAATTGTAATAATATTTCACTGTTTTTACTGCCATTTTTGATCAACTACATGCAGCCTTGATGAGCCAAAGAGACTTCTTTGAGAAATATTAAAAATGACCATGAAGTCATTTTTTTTTTTAAATTAAATAAATGTAAGAATAACTGCATTGAGTTGTGGCTACACACATACAGGATAATTTTTTTAGAATATTAAGTTGAAGAATGCAATCAATGAAACGCACACTTACAGTTAAACAAATAAAACAGATTAATATATATCGTGATACTCAAGCAAATAAATCCTCAGGGCTCTCATTAACAGACTAATGGTTCTCTTTTGTCCATCTAAGTCATATTTAATCAATGTATTCATTAGCATGTGGATGTGAGCGTGAGCGGGGAGGGGAGGGGGCTGGCCGCTGCACAAAGAGCCGCTTGATTTGTTCTGGACAGGTGGCTGAGCCGGCCAGTGACGGCTGCCGCTCTCCCCGAGAGCCCGCCCACAATGGCACTAAAGACGATTATGCAAATGCAAGACCTTTCCCGGAGACTTTCCCAGGAAGGGGAGCCGAGAGCGAGGGGGAATGGAGGAGAGCTGCAGTGCGGATGTCAGGCCGATTGTGTCTCAGCTGGCGAGAAGGATGGAAAAGGCTGTGCATTCCAGCACTGCTCGTGAAGATGCATTTCTGAACGGCTGCGGCTGGTTTATTGTGATCTCTCCGCGGTTAGTGGAACGTGGAGATAAAGCCACATCTGAAAGACCTGATGAGTGTCGCTGGCATGCACAACTGTAATAATGAAAGATTATTGGCATGATAATTACAGCTGACAGATGAGTGTCACAATCCTGCTGAGAATAACTAGATTAAAGTGAAAAGACGGAAATATTAAAACCTTTAATTACAGCCCAATCTGTCCGCTGGGAAAAGAGGGATGGTGGGAAGAGAGAGAAAGAGAGTGCAGCTCTCTTTGTAGTTTTTGTTTCATTTTTGCTCATTTTTGTTTAGTTTAACTTGAAGTACTAATATAACCAAAACTAAGACTGACAGAATTAATAACACCTAAACAGACATATTTAAAAAAAAAAGTAATAAAAATTACAAAAACACAAAATTACTTTAATAATTAAAATGCAAAAATATAAAAATAAAAACTATAATAGAATATTCTGAGTTTTTCATTTTTGCTCTTTTTTTTTAGTTTAACTTTAAGTACTTAAATAACTATAACTGACATCATAAAAACTACATAGACATAAAAAACAAAAACTAATAAAAATGACAAAACACAATAGACTTGAGGGCTCTACATCGCAAGTGTACCGGGTGCGCTAACGAGCAAGTTTACCACATCAGAAAAACCACATATATGGACCTGGTTATGTGATGCAAACATCAAAATGCATTAGTTTATAAATCATGCACTATGGTAAAAACATTATGAGGTCATAAAATAGTATTATGCAGAAAAACCTGAATGCAAACAAATCTTTATTGATTGATAATCTGCCCCCGAAATCTTAATTTGTGTGAAAGGAATACAAGTTGTTGATGTTTTACTGCCACTAATGTTCATTTTAGCTGGAAACCGCAATGAATTGTATGTATAGGTAGGTTTTTGGAGTAAAATGTAGGTAGAGAAATGTTTTCCCACTGAGATGGCGGAGATCTCACAGTAACAGGTCAACACACAGGTCCATGTGCACAAACTCTCTTCTCTCTCACACACAAACCAACTGTGTGAGATCTGATGCATGCAGACACAAATATAATCCTGTATTTACCCTCGATATTTGCACATGCACAAGCAAATAATCTTCCTAAACCGCTCAAGAAGCTTTTTCAACCCTGAGCAAGTCTACAGTGGCTCTTGCAATGCGACACTCAATGCCACCATGTGGGTTGCGATTATTAGCATGTTGCTAGGTGGTTGCTAGGGTGGTTACAAATGGTGTGGGATAAGTTATGCGTCAAAGTTTAGTACTTTACGACCTAACTCCCACATGTGACTGACAATTAGCTATGTGTCTGCCTACACACAGGGAGCTTGTGATCTACATATTATGAAGGCCAAAGTTTCAAAAGCCTGGTCTGCTCCTGCTGGACAAGCCAGAAATGAGCCAGATTTCATATTCCCACTGGAAGTCCTCACAAATGCAGCCATTTAATTACATTGGCAGCACAGGTTGTGCAAATGCAACCAAATCTGTGGGAAAGAGCACTAGACATACGAGTGGGACTGAGGAATGATGCAACTGTAAGACACTAAAGAGAGCTGAATTGGGAAATGGAGAAAAAATAACTATTTGGTTATTGGTTAGCATTATCCATCAGCTTTAGCCATTGTCTAGACTACAAGATAATGCTAACCCACTTGGCTATTAGCTAACATTACATAGTCTGCGTAGCCTAAATGACAAGGGCAAATAATTACATTTAAATTAATAGCAGTGTTAAATTGCTAATAATAAGATAATGCAAGGCTGCACAATTTGGGGAAAAATCTAATTTAGTTTTTTTCTGAAAATAATTGCAACTGTAAAAAAAAATTATTTTTTTAAGTTCCAGATTTGTTGGTTCCTTGTAGGGCTGCACAATTTGGCCCCAAATGTTGGGATTATATATACATTTTATTATTATTATTATTAATAATAATATATTATACAATTATTATTATTATTATTATTATTAATAATAATAATATTAACAACAACAACAACAACAACAATAATAATAATAATAATAATAATAACAATTACTACTAAATAAAAGTACAAAATCAAATATGAAATATTATTGTAATATTTCATTGTTAGGTTACAAAAATGAAATGAGTATTTAATAATAATAATAATTATTATTATTATTATCATTTCTATTTTTATTATTATTATTGTTGTTGTTACTATTATTAAAAATCTTAAAATAAGAAATATTATTACAATATTTCATTGTGAAGTAACAGTATAAAAAAATTAAGAATAATACAAAATATTATTGCAATATTTTGATGTAAAGTAAAAATACATGTTTAAGATATAATAATATTATTAATATAAAATGTATCATTTTTTAAAACAAAATATGTAACACAATAAAAAATATTATTGGAATATTTCAGTGTAAGGTAAAAAATGATTATTACCCCCAAACCTAAAGTATATACTTATTAAGCACCACTAATCAGTATGATATAGATTACAGGATCATATCTGCCAGCTGTAGGTCAGAGCAGGTACGGAGCTCATGTGCATGTTCTGGAGACGTGTGCATATGCGTCAGGCATGTCTAATGTATGTTTGCGCTGTGCGATGTGAGCTCATGCGATGCGTCAGGCAGAATGAAGTCTCTCAAACCCCCTGCACTCACTCCTCTCCCAATCTCTCACCCTTCATCCTGTCATCGTGCCTTTTCTCCGCATCAGGAGCCAGCAGCACACGGGCAACTCATTAGAGCCGAAGAACAGAAAGAGAAAAGACAGAAAGACGAAGAATAGTGAAGAGAGAGAGTGAGTTTCTCCATCTGTTACTGCGGTATCCAGATACGCTCCAGTGGAAAGAGACCTAGCAATATCCATTTATCCTTCCTGTCCGCCCAGAGAGTCACACGAGGTCAATGCAAATGCATCTGAAGTATACTGTACTTGAAGAATACATTTACTTGAAGAGTAAATTTAGCATTTCAAGTTTTTTTTTTGGTTCCTGCTTTAACAAAACGGTAAGGCTACTATACAATCATTTCACAAAAAATAATAATAAAAAATAAACCAAGTAATAATTACATGATAATTTATATAATATTATGAATAAATATACTATCGGTAGGTAAAATTTGTAGGGCTGTCGCGATTTGTCGATTTTATTAGACTATTCGATTTTTAAAAATCCTCGACTTCATTTTGCTCGCGTCGACTAACCGGCAAAATACCAGAAGTGGCGCATTTCACAGACGAGAATGTATAAAACACATTAGTCTGTTTTCCAAGGCTGCATGATATATTAAACCCATTTAAAAATCATAATTAAGCATAATTGTGAATTCACAAACGCTACAATTTAATAAAATAATTATATGCGATGCAGTTCTAATACAGTATATGCGCTTTAATTATTTACATGCGTCACACAGCGTATATCATTTATAAATCTACGCAAACTCAGGAGAATACATCACGGTTTCAAAATAAAAGCTCAAACCCTCACTCTGAGTTTACACGTTTTGATGTCCACATATTC